>NW_027105232.1:239830-250336 GCF_000696795.3 Halyomorpha halys
ATATATATATATATATATAAGTTAAGTATCGGCGAAAGTCAAATGTAAAAAAAAATGAGAAATAATTACCACATATGCAAAGAATTTAAGATCACTCATGGAATAATATTAATTACTCAAAATGGCCCTGGAGAGAGCAGCGAAAAGTAGATGTCTTATTGGCTAGTTTACCTCATACTCCCAGTTTATATGAATGAACTAAAACTTTTCAGGAATAATGGAAAATATCCTATTCAACTTAAAAATCCTACAGACAACTATTAAACATGGAGATTAAGACTAGCAACGTCGAAATAATGAGAATGGGTAAAGGGGATGAAAGAGGAGACCGCATTCTACGACTGGAGGAGAGAACCAGGATCAAGTTTAAAATTTCAAGTACTTGATGGCCCACATCAAAATGGCTGTTAGTTGAAGAATTCAGAGAGATAATAAAATTGGTCACCCAAACCTTGATATAACAAACCTCAGTATAAAGATTTTTTTAAAAAAAGTTGAGATTCATTATAACTAGGTTCCACTGCATAATTATAATAGTAATAATATATATATTTTTATAATGGTCATTATTGCATCTAACGTTTCACACTAATAAGAAGGATGTAGAAAGGCGGTAAATATGCGAAGAAAATTGGTCCAAGAGGGAATAGAAAGCCTCAACTCTGACCTTTCTGAGATGGAGGGCTAGGCACGGGTTGCTTTATATTCCGCAGTCACACCTGGCTGAGTCTCCGAGGACCATCTCGTCTTCTCCAAAAATAGAATAGCCTTTCGGATCGGAGTGGAGCAGTCCTCAAGGTATAATCCAGAAAAGAAGATAAAAATATTGACCTATTTTAATGAGATAGCCTATTTTCTACAATATGAACATTTTGGACATGATCAATTCTCAGGAGATATACATTATTGTCATCCAAGGGATGGTGAAAAAAAAAAACAATTGAAACATGCATAAGACCCATTGTTCTCCAAAGTACAGGAAGAGTATGATGGGACTTCACTATGTAAACGACTCTTACTGACTACTCTTAGCTTATATAACTTTAAATTTAATTCTTTAATTTTGCCATTATTGCCACATATTTAATTAATCACATGTAAGTTTTTCTGCATAACACTTCTTTTTTTTTTATATATTACTTCAATTTTAAATAATTTCCACTTTGTACATATATTTACTTTATTTATTATCATATAACCTATATGAAAATAAATGTTATATCAATAATGTTTTATTGATTTTTATTTCATTCTTTACTTTAATATTACTACATTCAGTTTCACTATTCTTAAAATATGACACTATAAATTTACTCCAATACTATCTATGTACCTATATTATCACTTTTCTTGTTATGTGTCTAGTTATTCTGTTATTTGTTATATTCATTATGGTTTTTATCTTGTTTATTTTTTGTTATTAGCCCTAATGAAGGCCTGAAATTCAAGCTGAAACGTAGGTACTAATATGTTAATAAGTTTTACTTCGCTGTATTACTATTAATTAATCTTTTTCGTTTTTTATTATCTTTAATGGAATTTACAACTGTACGTAATTATACATTTAGTAAATTTGATATATGTTATTATGGAGTGTTACAGGCGTGTAGAGATAAACTACCCATTGGTAGCACTCTAATGAAGTTTTACATTAGCAGATCTTGTAGCCATCTTTTCCGGCACCTCGGAGGATTGTCAGAAATGGAAGAGGAAGAAAGATTAGAAACTAGTGGATTTGGATGGTTAGGGAGTTTATAGTGGAAGGAGTGATACCTGGTTCCGGCCAGACCGGTTACATATGTATGATTTTATTTGTGAAAAAGTAAAAAGCATTGAGGATTTTACGAAGGATTTTGGATTGTAAGGATTGGATACGAGAGGAATTCGAAGATTTAGTGGAGCCCCAAAGCTCAACTCAGTGTGTCCAGATTGGCCTTATTACAGTCATGTAAATCAGTCTTTTGTAATGAATTGGAAGTTTAGACCGTTTGTCCAGTAAGTGCTGTAATAGTCGAAATCGACGTGGTTTCCTGTCTTTTCAGTCTTACGTGAGGATTCCAGGTTAATCGTTTGTCCAGATGTGTGGTCCAAGATAGCAGATTTGTTCGACAGAGGTAAGATTAACATTATTAAAAGAAACTGTAGGGCAGTCGGTAGGTTTACGACAAAGGGCAAAGGTGATTTGATGCGATTGATTATAAAACTATTTAACGTATTTTTCTTTAATTTCACCTGACTTTGGTTAGTGCCAGTTCAGATATTATCAGATATTTCGGTGACGAAACTTTTAACTGTCTGCGTCTTTTAGAAAGTTTTCCATTATTAAAGGGTTTAAATTCTTATTCTGCAGGCTGTGGTGACCGTTAAGAGAGAACTGTGCGTTAGGAAAGGTTTCACTGGTATATAATTTTATAAGTGGAGTACTGTGTTATGAAAATTAGGGAAGTGGTACATTTTCATTATTTTTTATATATATTTTGTTTAAACATATTTTTATTTCATCGATATAAAATATACAATGTTGTTTTGGGATACCCTCTTATACAATACAATTTTCCTGATACTAATTACACTTCACAAACTTCCCTATTTCACATTTTGGTAAAACAGACAGAAGAGGGAAAAAAACTTTATTGAATTAAAATAAAATTTATAACTTAAAACAAAATACATATCATAGAAGTCGTACACATGTTGAAAACTTGAAAGATAACAATGTAACCAATACATTATTCTAAAGTAACCTATGCTTAAAGAAGTTCGTCTAGGGGTGGGGAGGATGAGCAACAAGGCAATGCAGTGAAGATGTCCAACAGTAAGAATTAAATAGTTTTTATTCTACTACGATTGCTGTCTATCTTGTTTTGTAATTGGAACGGGTGAAGATTTGAAATATTGTCCTGATTGAATAACAATAAGTTTTATTTGTAAATCTTTTCTGTTCAATTGACCAAACTTCCAAATAAACTTTTCCTTATACTTGTCTTCAGTCTAGAATATCAAACAATTAAGAATTTGATGAAATCGACACTACACAATTGATCAATAGTTCTCAACCTTCTTCTGATTTTAGGCAAAAATGTACAAGGCGTTTTCGAAACTTAGAGGAGAGTTAAAGAAAAAACGTTTGCTCATGCGCAACTATAAATAGGAATGGAATTTTATAAAACTGATATTAATTCAATTTTACACAACTTTCTTCCAAATTGAAATTTCCGTTTACGAAATATAAGTGAATCATACGATTAGGTATGTGTATTATAAGATTGTGAATTAAATTTGAAAACAATTTTACTAGGCCATGAACTTGGGAAAACTCTGACAATTGCATCAAATCGGATCAACAGTAATATCTGTTATCCCAGTCATCTGGATTTGACTGGATCAAATTTATTCCTTAATACTAAAACGTAAAATGTGAGTGGAAATTTTCAATTATGTGGATAAAACTTTACAATCTGAAAAGTTTAAAAACAACTTCTACTATGAATCATGAAATACTTAAGCTCTAAAAATAGTGATTCTCATTATTCAAAGCAGTTTAAATGTTTTTAGATTATTGTGAAAAAAAAAAACAATCAGCAGTCTTCAAAGCATAACGATGTTTTTCATATTTTTTAACTATGGTTTCAAGGTTAAATCCTTGAAATTATTATAAAATATCGAAAACATGTAAAAACTGGTAATAACTTAACTGGCACAGAAAAACCGGACACAATTTATTCAAATTTTATTTAAATATTGCTTCATTCCACAAGTCCCTTCAAAACCTCATAAATGTTTTTAGACGATTTTAATGAACAAAGCCTGATATTCGAATATTTTCGAAAATTACAATTTTCTGAAAAATCATTCAATCAATCACCACATACAAAAGCGTCTTTATCGATAATTAAGTATTTTCTTATAATTACTCTTTTAAACCTATTAGTTTTAATTTAGTAATTAGTTTTGATTTTGTCCAATTAAAAAAAAAAACATTTCAGGATGGGCAACATTATTTAAAAAATCAAATATATAGAGCCATGCCCTAAAAACTAGAAAAATAAAAAAAAATAAGTGAAAGCATTACATATTTTATACCAATTACGAAGAGATTACCATATCTTGTTGATTACCTAAATACAATAAAATTGATTGTTAGGTATTAATTTAGGCTTAGAGATGTGAAATAGGATAATACAAATCTCAAAATCGTTCAGGGAACCCAATCATATGCATGATTCAATTATTTAAACCTTCTGAAAATCAATCCGAATTTCAGTACACCTTAAGGGCTAAAGCATGGGTTTCAGAAAAGGATAAATCCATAATTATGTATTTTTCTTTCTTTCTGGAACACTTAGAAAATTTATAAATTTATAATTACATTGTTATCTCTCCGTGCCTCAATGCAATTAAATTGTTTATAAAAACTTGTAAGAGCTGTTTAAGAATATAATTTTAAAAAAAAACAGTAGATTTCCGTTATTATGGTTCTTTTTTACTCTCATTTTTTAACATTAATGTAAAAAAAAAACAATACCAAGGTGGGGTAAAAAAATCGCTACCCTCAAAAAGGTGTCATTCCACCAACTTGTTTCACATAAAAATCTTCAACTTTTTAACTCTATTTGAAGAAACATACAAAACTGGTCAAAACCCAAATGCAGTGAGAAGAAAAAATAGATATATATTTATAATTTAACATTGCCAAAATCCACAATTTCGTGTTCTCGTGGTCTCTCTGATGAGCGTCGGAAAAAAAACAAATATTTTATTTCAAAATGTATGTGAAGCCACATAAACAACACTTTTATATGAAACTTTCGAATATTCATAAAAACATAACATAAAATTATTTTTTAATAAACTACATCTGGCGTGACAGTTGATAGAGCAAGTACAGACACTAAATAAATAAACCAGTTTACAGGGTGATACTTTACAGCCACGACAGCAACTGTTGCAGCCATGAAATATCGGAACCTGTATAGTTGCCTGATAGTTGTTAGTATCTGCCACGGAAGTAAAGCTTCTGTCACTTCAGCGTTATTTTGTCAAAAATTGTATTCTTGATCTTTAGTTTTAACTGGATCACATCAAAAGTGATTGATTTTGTTATATAAATTTATGTTTAAAAATGTGGACAGATGAATGTTTTAATGTTTGGCAGATAAAAAGAAGAAGATAATTGAAACTAAAAATAATATGATGAAAAACTTTTGATGACTTTTTTTCTAAAAAATGAAAGTAATTTGTAATTGGTACTCTTTGAAAGTAAGAACTAATAGTTATTTTCAGTCCCTTACATTTCAAGACTGGATGCATTGTTATTATTATTAATATTGTATTGTATGCATAAACAGTGATGTAACTGACGATTACAGATCTCAGGAATAGATAATAATACAAATGAAGCATTGGAAACTGCATCCTATTGCACCTGCAATGCAATAAATTTCACCTCGTTGAAGAGATAGTGCCCTGTTGACCTAATTATGAATCCATTGTAATTTCAAACCGAAGGGACCTAATGCCAACTGATCATAACCTGAAATTAGATTGTATAATAAAATAGGACTCTCTCCGGCTTCGAAGGCCTACGCAGGTCATTTAGTTGTATTACATCTAGTTTCTCTATTCAACGAGTCCAGATTAATAAAGGGGCAAAACCAACATTATTTACAATGATAAATGATCACTAAGTGTGATTTTAATATGGCTTATTCAACGTGCAAAGGCGACATTTAACCATTAAAATCTCATTATAGTGTTTAATTTTATTATCATTTCACTTAATTGCATATGGATTAAAGGAGCTCTGTAATAGGCAACTAACTTACATTTTTTTTTTAATCAGTGGATATGCTATGTTTTAGTAGTACAACTACCTAAATTATAAAACCTACCTAATAAAACATACGTTTGCCAATAGTTTTAATTTTGTTTTGTAACCTATTCATTTGGTTTTTTTTAGTTTATTTATTTGATTTTAACTCATTTATCTGTTTCTAGCATATTTATTTATTTTTAACTTTATTACTTATAATAACATTTTCTTTTAATTTCTTTCAACATTTTCATTTATTTAAAACTTAGTTTTTTTATCTGAACATACAGAATGTATTAGTCCGAAAGCCGGAACAAAAAAATTAACATTACCTGATGAACACTTTAATTGCATTGCTATAGAAGAAATGAGGGTTTGCCAGTTATATCAGGCTACCCACAAAAATGAAGAATTTTCAAAACATTAAAAAAAATTATTTTTTTCATTTGGAGCTCCTTATCGTTAAAAGTGCCTACAACACTATAAAACCTAAAATAACATCTTTTAAATTAGCGTAAATATGCATTACATTACACTAGCTTCAATTTGAGTGCTGGCACACATTTGAACATCTAATGGTTCCTAAGATATGTTTCTCATAAACCAAAATGTTTATTCGAACAACTAGAAATCCATATTTTGCGAAATTATTTTGGCAAATATCATGAAAAGTATTATTCTTACGAAGATATAGTCATGAACTATATTATATCACATTAAACTAAGTTCAATTTGAGTGCAAATAGATATCTGTATACCAAATAATTCCTGAGGTATATATTCCTCAAAACTTATTATCTAACTACTGATTGTTTTGCACATTTTGTATATATAGGGACTATTGAACGTAAATAGATTTTTTAGGGATCATCTTGTAGCAAATTTACTTTACTTTAAATGATGTTCTATCAAGTTCTCTAGTGTTGTAAATAGTGTATGAAAATAGATGAATGGTTCACCATGAGAGACAACAAGTTAAGAATGGTCCAACAGACAAACTTGAATCTGCTACGGAGAGAAGATGTGGTATTAACCCGTCTTCGGATAGGCCATACTCGACTCACTCACGGTCATCTCATGAAAAAAGAAAATGCACCGACGTGTCGCTACTGTGGAAACGATCTCACCGTTAGGCATATTCTCACTGAATGTATAGCTCACGAACCACATCGGTTCTCTTCAGATTTACAGGAAATGTTGAGCGAAGATCCCACAAAAATAACAAAACTTTTTCACTTTCTAAAAATCATTAATATTTATGATCACATATAGTCTAACTAATTGTAATTGTAATTGTAAAATGTAAATTGTAATGTAATGTAACTTGTAATAGTAATAGTAATTGTAATTTTAAATTTGTAAATTGTAATGTAACTTGTAACAGTAACTGTTAATTTTTAAACTTTCTCACTTTGTAATTATATATATCTTTCTCACCTTGTAACATTGTAAATATGTCAATAGTAATGTACTAACTTTGTGAATTCAGTGTAAATGACCCTAGTGGTCGAAACACTTAAATAAATAAAACAAAACGTATTTAAAAAAAGGAGATTCCATGTTTGTCTCTATAGTCACATGAGCAGAACTACAATTTTTTAAATATTACAAATGTACAATAATAAGCATGGATGTAAATATCAAATATCAATATAACCTTATTAGAGGTCATGTAACAAATATATGTAAATATAGACTCTCTTCATTTTATCTAGCTGTTAGCTTACTTTTTTACATTTTAGACAACAATGTTTACAGTAACAATTTTATTTAGGACTAGTAAGGAGATCTTATTGTCACACTATAATTTATTTAAGAGGCATCTTTGTTTATAATTATTTTATTCATATTTAAGTTCATAAGTTAATTTGGTATATATATTAAATAAATAAAATTGTTGATGGAATTCGTAGTGTACCTGAATATTTACTGATACCTGAAACGTTCTGACATATAATTGATTTTTTTTTTAAATTGAAATAATTAAAGAAGTCATATGAAGCTAAATTATAAAAATATATTTTATTTTATTTTGTTTGTACATTATTCATAGTTGTTAAATTGTATAAGGTTAAACTGATCGTATATTGGCGTTTCTTGCCAAAGACAAATAAATAAAATTAAACTAAATAATGTTTTTTATGTCAGATTACAATACCAAAGTTATACTTGTCTATACAATATATAATTGTCTTTTAGATAAAATATTTTGATCACAGTTTTGTTTTATTTTTTCTAAAACAATAATAATAGCTCTGAAATCATGCTTGAGAAATTGATAACATCGGAACAAACAACAGCTGAACACGCTATAAATTCAGAAGCTGGTCGTGAGTGCAATTACCATGACGACAGGCAATTAGGGGATGATATCATGGTTCTTCATCAGGGCCAGAAATATTTCATAAATCAATTCGGAGGTGATGAAGCTGGCACTCCTCTCTGATTCATCTTAGTCCTTGGCAAAGGAAATCATCTTAAGGTATACTTAACAGTGAACCACGGGGCCCAAATTCGACCATCAATACGCAGGACATAAACAGAGCGATAAGCGGGACTGCTTATCACCTTCGATATAAGAAAAGATTATTTAGTTCTAGGATCTCATGGTAGATATAATAGATCTTTCATTTAGTTGTGAACCATTCTAATTGTGAGATTAATCATTTTAGTCACAGGAACTAATAGATATGCAGAACTAAATTTACACCAACATGAAGTGACCGGTCAAGCTCCAGGTAAGGGATTGAAATCCATCAATTACAAAGAAATTATTAAATTGATCGAACTAATGGATCTATATGTTTGGATGGATCTAACACAGACTTAAATTTTGGGCAACCTAACCTATTACAAAAGTCCATTTCCACGCAACAAGATGTCTCGTAATCGTTTTTAGAAAACTTGCATTTTGCAAATTATGAAACTATAGGACAGGGTAGCAGAACGTTTTAAAAACATTTTACTACTCATTAATTTATTGACTGACAATTACCAAAAAAAATCTTTCCTCCTGGCGAGGGAATTGCAGTCAATGAGAGAACAGTTTCTTTGAGGGGACGACTTAAATTCCGGCAATACAATCCGATTAATCACATCAGTATGGTATAAAAAAACATTGAACTGGCTGATAAAGAGCTTTATGTGTGACGAGTTTTTTTTCATCAACATTTATATGAGCTACTACATTAGCTGTCACATTTTTGAATTCTAGGACGCATGTCGTTGGAACTGTAAGGTACAACAAAAATATATGACTAATTTCGTATTGTTGTACCGGTTGAAGAGAGGTGAAATTATAGTACGAGAAGATAAGAAGGGTTTTGTGGTGATAAAATGACGTTCGAGATGTTAGAATAATCAACAAAACATTCATCCATTATGATTTCAAGCTCGGATTCTACAGATCGCGGACGTCCTAGAATAAAAAAAAAAAAATAGGCAGCAATTTCATACAATAATAAAAAAAACTGTTATTAGTATGCTATGTTACAGGAAGAGGTGGATGACGCCAAGAAGCGAGAAGAAACATTTAAAAAACTACAACTCATTATAAACTCACCCCAAATGTGTTTGGAATGTTTTAACGAAGATCATTTTAACGACATGGCATAATGTAATATTTTATCCAGAACATAAATTAATAAAAATATTGTATGATGTCTTTTTAACATTTTTACGTTGTATTTATATTTAATTAACTCGAACA
Organism: Halyomorpha halys; assembly: GCF_000696795.3. Taxonomy (NCBI): domain Eukaryota; kingdom Metazoa; phylum Arthropoda; class Insecta; order Hemiptera; family Pentatomidae; genus Halyomorpha; species Halyomorpha halys. Next base: position 249,352 of record NW_027105232.1, read on the forward strand.
AGACCGTCACCCATATTCGGGTGACAGGATCTCTAGGGAAGCATGTCCATCATCTATATTTGAGCGACGTGGCGACGTGGCGAGCAGCAATCAAATTTGTTGATGAGTAAAATGTTAAAATTAGTAGATGTATTGATAGTTCAATATAAACATCAATAATAACGGATATAGGTGATAAAATTAGATAATTAGGCGTGAAAGTTAGCAGTTAATAATTATTGAAAAAAATTTTCTCAAGTTCTAAGTAACCCATATTAAACCATATTTGGGCATAATCCTACAATAATAGAAGCACTTGTTCGAACTGCATGGCAACGGCCAGTTATTATCAATTGATGTTCCTGGCTTGAGTGATTTCTTTATGGCCAATTTCATAGATTTTTTAAAGAATTTTATGAAATTTGTATTTTCAAAGGAAAACTAATTGGTATTACATCATTGTATGTGACTCCTGGTTTAGGGGAAAACACTGCATCAATATAAATTTTAAATTGTGAAAGTTTTAATTTTTTAAGCCACTTCAGAGAGTTTATGTGAGGCTCTGAATTTTAAATTCAAGGTATACTTGAATTAAAATTAATAATACTTTTGTTTAAAGCTGCATGCAAAGCATATTATCCATGTTAATAATCTAGCTGACCGAAGCGTTGGTGAAATAAATTAATAAAAAGGTTGAGAGATGAAAGAATCTACTTTATTATAAAGGAATTAGTATGCTTTTACCTTTTAGCTAAGCTATGACACTTCTCAGACGAGCACCTAAATCCCAATTTAATATGATTATTACATATTTATAATCTTTAAATTTCTTTCTTGAGACTGGCAATTTTTTACTAAATAATTCAAAAACACTATCCAAATTATAGTCTCAAACATTTATTTCATTTACACGTCCAACGTTTCGGCCAATTCGGCCATCTTCAGGGACAATCTATTACAAAAAGTTTCCATTATTTGTATGATCCTACAATCAATTCAATTGTTT
>NW_027105232.1:250386-289129 GCF_000696795.3 Halyomorpha halys
CATTTACACGTCCAACGTTTCGGCCAATTCGGCCATCTTCAGGGACAATCTATTACAAAAAGTTTCCATTATTTGTATGATCCTACAATCAATTCAATTGTTTAACATTATTATTTATAATTTACCTTACCTTAATTTACTATGAGACATATCATTTAACCATTTTAAAAAAACTCCATAAAGGCTATTCTGCCCAGGTCAAAACATTTATATCTATGAACAACATTAAAACCATTAGGTAAACTTATTTTTTGTTAATTATTAAGGTAAGGTAAATTATAAATAATAATGTTAAATAATTGAATTGATTGTAGGATCATACAAATAATGGAAACTTTTTGTAATAGATTGTCCCTGAAGATGGCCGAATTGGCCGAAACGTTGGTCGTGTAAATGAAATAAATGTTTGAGACTATAATTTGGATAGTGTTTTTGAATTATTTAGTAAATGATTATTACAGTTGATGTAACCGCAAGTCCTCAGATCCTCAGGAGCGATGGAGATGTTCTAAGTTATCCTAATGATCTTAGACATAAGCCATCCTGAGGGACCCCAGAGATTGGACCCGCTGTAACTAGGACCAACTCGACCAGTCCTTGAACTCGACCATGGCCCCCGCTAGACTCCCCCGTGGCCAGCCGCCATGCCAGGCGTCGGCCAATGACCAGAATAGATGGCGGCTATAGCACCTACAAGGTCTTTGTCTGGCAGCATTTCTCAGGTATCAATATTTTGGCATGGGTGCAAATTTTCAAGTAAGTAGATTTATCCAATATAGGAAAATTACATATAGTACTAATGTCGATTTATTTTTTCCAACAGATAGATCCGTCGAAAACTGCACTTCTGAGCTTTCCTGCACTTTTATTATTGTAATCTGGCCATATATATATTTCAGATTAGTGCAAGCGAGTAAAATTGAAAAACACTTAATATAATAATAACGGGGTAAACTCAGGTTAGATTTAATTTGTATTGTATGAAAAAAAATCATATCGGACAAAATCAATAAGTATTGATTCTCCCAAAAAATAAAAAAGTATTCTTCTCTCTTTTTCTTTAAAATAAACAAAATTTAATTGCCAGATCTACAATTTCAATTTATTGCGTTGTTTCATATGAAATGTTAAAGTTCGCAGGAATGTCTATTTAGTAGAATAATTTTATGAATTCAAAACATTTTTATTCAGATTATTTACTTCCATTTTCTATCATATTTTTCCCAACGTGTTATCAACTTTTCAATTTCACAACTAAAAATTCAGGGTTTTGTGAAGAAATGAAGTCAGAAAATGCATCTTTGGTCTGTGAATCATTTACAATAATTTTACCTTTTAAGAACTAACGCCTGTTGAACAGATTCGATACTTAGGACTCCATCTTGACAAGAATCCACACACAAGACTGAAACGACAAGAAACTGCTCGTAGATTCCGATTGCTACAACACTTACTCGACAAACGCTCTAAACTACCCATTCACTACAAAAAATTAGTATACACTTTAATACACAATTACATAATCACACAAATTTGGACATATGGAACTGAGCTGTGGGGCTCCAAATTCCTCCGGCATCTAATCCTTACAATCCAAAATCCTACGTAAAATCATTGATGCTCCTTATTACGTTACAAATAAACTCATTCACAAAGACCTTAACACCCCATTCGTTGCAGAATTGGCCTAAAACAGATATGCGTCTTTTCTTTCGTAGCTCCTTAACCATCCTAACCCATTAATTCCTAATCTTTCATCCTTAACAATCCCTGATAATCCTCCGAGGCGTCTAAAAAGAAGATGGCCACGAGACTATCCAATTTAAATTAATGTTTGAAGAACCACCGATGGGTGGTTCCTTCCCAAGATTTTCAAGTGTATATGAAACATACAACATATTTACTTATTGTATTATTTTGTACAGTTGTAAATTACATTAAATAAAAAAAAAAAAACAGGAGAATAGGTCCGTTCCGATCAACCAAAACAGGTAGTTTTTTGACAGGTTTTCGATCCATTATGTCAATATCACTGCAGTACGAAGTGGATGTGATAGTTTCACCTCTCTGTAAAAAGGAGAAATGAATTAATTATTCCTACCACTGACCAACACACAGAAACCAATAATTTTTTGGATCTAAAATTCGGTCGGGAAATGTTCCGGTCTTTCGTCGATATTTAACCACTGACCTGACAGATGCCTGTTGTTTTATACAATCCACTTTTAATCACTTTCATATACAATCTACTGTTTGCCTCGTAAGAAGTGAAACGCATGTCTCATAACGCTTCAGCTGCTAGCGCTCACTAAGTTCATGAAGTACCCACAGATTTATCTTTTTTACTTTGCCAATGATCCTCAAGTGTCAAGAAACTGTCGATACACTTGTATTCAGTTGTACTGCAAGTCCTTTAACTTTTTGGTAAGAGTTTTCGTCCGCAGTAATCCTATATTCACTATCAGTCAATTGCTACTGGAGGTTTTCCTCTGTGTTGGTTATCCAAATCTGTGTCAGTAGCCAACATTTTTTCAAACCTCTGGCGGTTGTTCCGTTCGTTACAAAACTTCTCCGGAAGGCGTGGTAATGTTTCTAGCAGATTGTGCTATCGATTTTTTAAGTTTAAACTCATAAAAAAAAAAATCGCATGTTTCCATGGTCATATTTGATGGTATACTAGACAATATGCAATCATTTGGAATGATAGTAAACATTATCAAAGAAAGGATTAATCACGGCTCATTATAATCTTAAAACATAATCGTAGTGAACAACGCAAGTCAACTAATCCCACTTTGAATTTCTAAAATAATAAAAACACATGTTCCTTATGAAATGACATTACATAATATATGAAACAGATATTGAAAAAACAAAGCATACTAGAAATTAAAATAGAATTATATACAAACCTTAGATTATTTTTTAATTATTATGTCCGAATAATTAATATTTATTGATTCTCTCTGGGACGGATGAAGTGCATGAACAGTTGTCTTTATTTCTACATTCAAGTTCACGACCAACATCTCCCTATCTCTTTTACTTTAAAATACAACTTATTGTAACTCGGGTGTTATTCCGAAGTTTATGAAAACACTGGCTTGTGTTTTCTTCCGTATAAGGCAATTTCCATTTGCCTATCATTTAATTGAAAAAACTGAAGAGATAAATGACGGAAACCTGTGAAAGAAATTTAGAAAACAACAAATAACAGAATAACCAAAAGAAAAATGACAAAGTTACTAAAACCATAACTCACGAACCCAACCAACCAAGTAGACATAGAAATAGAAAAAAAAAAGACACAAAGTTACTAAAACCATAAATACTCAACCAACCAAGTAAACATAGAAATGATAAGAAAAGTTACAGTGATGTGTTTCTCATAATCTCGACTGTCAGCGCTGGTCGTCACCCGTCATTTATATAAGTACTCCAAAATTAATAATATTGTTTCCCTACAGGCCTGAAATCACTTCAACGGTACCAGAACAGCCTATTACAGATGTGTAAGGGGACATCACTAGAGAGACATAAGATGACGCACATCAACAACGACAACAGTACAACAGCTCATCACACGAAGACACAGTAAGTTCTTTGACAACCTTAGGTAGGTAGGTAGGTAGGTAGGGCCCCAGAAACCGAATCAACATTACCCTTCCTTAAGTATTTTCTTCTCTCCCCCTCTTCGTTTCTTCTATCTTCTCTTATCTCTTTTCTTCTCATTATTATTTTACTTCATCATTTATCTATTCACACCTAATCATCTCGCGGAGGTCCATCACCTCCGGATATTATAGTAAAAGTTTCAAAAGAACCAGCGTCTCAATTCATAGATAAGTATTTTATTAAGAACTTCAAGTACCCACGGTAGAAAAAAGTAGTGCTCAATTGGAATTATGATTCTCCATCACACGATGGAGACGATGGGTACTAATTCATGTGTATTTTCTGTTTCAGAAGGATCAAAAAAAAATGTGTAAGGTTAAAAGTTAATCATAACTGAATACTACTACTTTTTAAAAATTATTTAATACTCTGGGGATTAGAGATTTTATAATCGTGATACGTAAATTAAACAATTACCAAAGAAGAAAGAAACATCTTACCTAACAAGAACTGAATTTAGATTTTAGGCGTATAATTCTAGACCTTATTAAACATGTTAATTAGGTTTGAAGATGGAAAGGTTTACGAAGGACAGATACACAATGAATTATATTTGACAGTCAAATATTTGTTTGAGGCTGTCATTGGAGGTGTCAACTAAGGTCAGAACTTGGTTTGACACTGTCGCTACTAATAGCATCAAGGTAATGTAAATTTTAAATTTTAATGAATTCGTAAGTAGCGAGCACAATGAATTTGTATTGCCGTTAACGATTCTCTGAACTGTTTATTAGCAACCCGAATTGAATAGAATTATGAGAAAAAAAATTAATGTGAACCTGGATGAGAATTACTCATGTGACTGAATGTAAACATAGTTTTTAAAAAATTCTATTAAGAAAATAAGAATCATTATGAAATTTTAATTTAAATTGTCTTGACTTTAGGAGTTTTTAAAATTAATCAATTTTACGGAAGATAATGATTATCAATAAATATGTTGCTTGCCAATGTACAGAAATTTCGTACAAATTCAAGAAATTTATTTATTCAAATTTACAACTATATATTAGAATACAATAGGTTAATGTGATAACTTATAAATTTGAACTCATGATAATCCTTGTGAAGAAACCAACCAATTATTATTTTAAGTCAGAAGGTCCCATGACCATCTTATTTTCAGGGACCCCAGAGAAATATCAGGAATAGTTCGGAATGAAAGGATGAGAACTAGAATGTTTCGGTGGGGAAAGATTTTGGAATTAAAGGAGATTAATTCCGGGTCGGAACTACAAAAAAAAAATGTGATGTTGAAGTTTTTATGAATACATTTTTACTATTTCTAAACGGGAGGAATTAGATGGTTTTGGTGAAACCTCTACGACCAATTCCGGCCTTACTTGGATACTCACAAAACAAGTAATATAGCCATAATCATTGATGTAGAAATCCCAAGAGATACCAAACCACTGAATAAGAGCAGCAATATAGGAAACACGGAGCTTGCCTTTGAATTAAAATATTTATATAATTCTGAAAAAGCAATTGCGTCTCCAACAGTCATACCTTCCAAGGATTGATCTTAATAAGTACGATGGAAGCACGGCTTAATCTTGAAAACATGAAATTGAAAGCCAAAAGGCAGTTCTGCTTTTAAACTACACAATTGTAAGAAAATATTTGAATAAATAAAATAGAATATATTCCCTGTGAGGGAAGTAGACATTTTATTTCACAATTCTGAGACAAATAACGAGTAGTAGTAGTAGTAGTAATAAAATAATAAAGAAACATTACAACTGTAAAAATTATATTTCTTTTAATTATTATAAATAATAATATAAACAAAAGGAAAAGAAGAAAAAATTCCAATTTAACTTGCATTCACATGAGAATGTATGTTAGGTAATATTGTATATTATTCATTAATGTTTGTATTGTAAATTAATTTAGTTATACATGAATTTAATTATACATGTTCAGCTATTGTTTCTTGTAATCTGGTTAACGTGTTTTTTTTTACTAAAACGAAATAGAATAAATAAATCAATTTTATGATTAGTATTTTTCCCAGTGATTAAAACAACCATGAAATAGAAGACTCATTCTGTCAAGTAAGTTTGTTTTATTGGTTGATCCTTTTATTTTTCCAAATCGATTTCGAGTGTTATTCTATTAATTAGATGAACTTAGTCATGTTCTCATTATGTGTCTGGAATAGGCATGTATAATCCAAATTGAATGGGGGTAAAACCACAGTGCATTATATTATAATTTGGAATAGAAGAAAATATGTATGATTATATTATAAATTATAAAAATTTAGATCTGCTTAAGCCTAGAATAAAAATATATTGAAAGACTTGTGAGGAGGAATTTAGGATTGAAGCAGAGGGAGTGAGCGAACTGCTATCAGTCAAGGTCCTCAAAGTGGGCCAAGGTGCCCGACGATGGCCCACTGAACTCGGATCGATTCTCGTATAATGGACCTTTTTCCTCTCAGTCTTGGAAATTCGGCTCTGCTTCTATTACAAAACTGTCCAGATTCTATATTCCATATTCCAAAGAGGCGGAATAGTGTCTCCAACGTGGTTTTGTAGTTGAAGCCTGATTAATCCGAATAGAAAATGACCACCAGTTCAAAACTGTCCTAAATATTCTGTACATAATTTTAGTAAGGCCTTAGAAAAACGTGTCAAGTAATTTTCTTTAACATTGTTTCTATTATCAGATCTCAAGTATTGCTGAAATCATTATATTTTGGTGATAGTCCTTTTTTACAATCTGTGTTTTTATATTAGAGGAGGTGTTCATGTAGAACCCAATCTTAAGTCTTTAAGTCCGAAATAATAAGTTTTTTTCCTAAACACTTTTTACAATTTATTATAATAATACTTGATTAAACATAAATTTAAGAGTTACATCTCATAATATAGGTTTCACTACTCGTAACTAAATTCAGAATTACATCCAATATTGCTTTTACACTGATACTAGGATGGTACGACGGTCAAGAAAGTTATAATAATTAGCAGAATTTATTTATTAGTAACTCTAATAATCTTTAAAAAGGTTTTGTGATGAGCAAAACTCAAGCTAAAGGGTAGATTGATCTCTGGTCGTCCACACCTAATTCTTCACTAAAGTTAATAGACTTTGATGTACACTAAAATTTTATACATGACTTTGAATATAATTAATAAACTTTGATGATGAAATTGGACTCTCATTGATCAGGGTAATATGGACTATCCTCCTAATTAAAAATAAAAAAATCATTTAAACTCTGGAAAAAAAATAGACTAAATGTATTGATAAATCACAACCAAAAGAAAAGCCTAAATAGTATACCATAGAACAGTTAAAATATTTTACCAATTTTGCAAACATATTACCCTAATGGTACAAAATCTTTAATTTCTTTAACAGGTCTACTCATTTATTTATGTATGGTTATTAACAAAAAAATATATATTTTTAAAATGTTTTTATCATTATTTGTATAATAACAAATTTTTTGATTTAAATAAAATATATTGTATCCAGATAAGTCTGAAACACTCTTTATTGATATTTAAATGTTGTCATTTTTCATTTAAATTTAAAAAAATTTATTGTACATTATCCTAACATTATTATTATTCATTTATCAACAATATTATTATGGAATTATTATTTTATAAATAGAGTTGAGATAATTTGTAATAAAAAGTTTTAAATTTAAATTGACAAAATAGGTTAATTTGACTAATTTTATTACCAAGAATAAATTGAAAAAAATGTTAAATAGTTGGATGTGAGGTGTGAATTTATAATTAATATTGTCCTTGAGGACTAGGTTGGCCGAAACGTTGAACATTTAAATTATTAAGAAAGAGTGTATGATATTGAATTGGATACAATTTATTTTATTTAAAGAATAAAACTAGTCTCCAAGAAGTGATAGGATTACATATAAAATATAATTTTTAATTATATAAGATAGTAAATTTAGGAAACAGCTAAAATATATTAACTTTTAAGTGTAAAAATATTTAAATTATATATTATATATGTAAGCATTCGGTTTCAGTGTAAATTCTTGTGTTTTTTTAAATTTATTTATTGATATTTATAACTGTATAAAAAATACAACAAGTAAATTTGATCATAATGACATAATGATATGATACAGGATGTAGAGAAACTACCCAGTAGTACAACTCTAAAAACAGTTTACAATATAAGGTCACGAGGCCATCTTCTTTTCAGGCGCCTCGGAGGATTGCCAGGAATGGAAGAGGAAGTAAGGTTAGAAACTAGTGGGTTTGGGTGGTTAGGGAGTTTATTATGGAAGGAATAATATCGGGTTCGGGCTAGATCGGTTACATAAGGAACATTTAAGTCTTTATGGATTATGCTTGTGTTAAAAATAAATAAGGAAAATATTTTTTTTTTAAACTATGTGTTGTGTGACTATTGATAAAGCAAACTAATGTATTCATAGTTACGTTTTTTTTTATAACTTATAAGAAATTTTAATTAAAAATTAATTTTTTTTATTATTATAAGAAAAAAATTAATTTAATTATATCCGTTACTTACACTTTACAATATACGTTTACACTAACCAATAAATGAATTTTTTAATTCAATCTTTTAAAACCAGTGGTGAGTGAAGAACACAAATAAGTAAATACAGACCTTCATCAAGACTAAAGAACAAAAAAAACAAGATAGCAGCCATAATGATTAAATTTAGATCGTAACCAGAATAATAAAATAAAAATAAAAAATTAACTAAATTAAACCTAATCACCATATAATTAATTTATATTTTTATATTACTTCAATTTTTAAGAAATATCCAATTTTGTACTTGTAGTTATTTAGTTGATTCTCATATCTATGTTATTTTCTTTTTTTTAATTTTAATATTAATTTTTTCTTATATTGTATTATTTACAGAATCAATATTCTTACAATATCACTCATTATATTATACATTATCTGTTCTTATCTTACTTTTTTTCTGTAATTCCATTTGATTATTATGCTTGTTAACTTAACTTGTGTTTTGATGAAGATCTGAAACTCTGGTCGAAACGTCACTAATAAATATTTTTTTACTTATTTGTGTTCTTCATTCACCGCACCCCTAATCATCTTCTCATAAACTTCATATTTAGTTGATCTGTTAAGCCCATTTTTTCATTTACAGAAGGTACATGTGAGAGCAATTACTCTGGAGTAGATGGTAAGAGATGGACAGGCTACAAAAGCCAACATTGGCCAAATGGCCGAGACCTGACTTGATCCAATTACTCCGAAGGCTGGATGGCGCCCGGTGACCCTGGCCTGGTAGCGCCTTGACTGATAACTGGCTATTGACTCTTTGGGGCCAATACTTACTGTTATTGTCTCCTTCTATTGATTCAATAACAGTTTTATACCATTTTATAAACTATCAAATATCATTTTTTTTAAATATATTTATTTAACGAATGTAAAAAAAAAAAAAAAAATAGATCCATACAATATTTTAAAAAACACATATAGACAATTGAAAATATCCGTCTGTCGAAGTCTGTGTGTAATTGTAACTAAAAACATTTAACAATGAAACTTTTAAAAAAAATACTTTATAAAAACATTGATTTTAACAAGTCAATAGTTATTTCATTGGAGCTACAGACCGGGTAGTTATCCGGTATAATAATATCCACCTATAAATATCATATTAACTACACACTTTAAGTAATTAATACTAGATATTCGAACAAATTTGCATGACTATTCTTTTTATTAAAAGATTTTAGTTTTTTCATTGGAGCTACAGACCGGGTAGTTATCCGGTATAATAATATCCACGTATAAATATCATATTAACTACACACTTTAAGTAATTAACACTAGATATTCGAACAAATTTGCTGACTATTCTTTTTATTAAAAGAATTTAGTTTTTTTTAGAAGAGTTTAGGAAGTAAAAAAATAAAACCATAGGTAACGAACAGAACCGAACAAAGAACTGAAACTTTATTTGTACATTGTTTTATTTACCTATATTATTTTATATTTATTACTTTTTTTTCTATACATATATTTATTACTTCTATATATATTATTACTTTTATATTAGATATATATTTATTACGTCATATATTTATTAATCCTTTTTCATATTAATGGTATCTTCTTATAATTAATACTTTTAGCCTAATGTATTTATTTAGAAGTTCTGTAGCACAATATTTTAATAAGGTGTTTTACTTTCCCTATTAAGTCAGGAGATAATGCAACAGGAAATCTACAGAAAAATCAACAACGGAGGAAATAATATTAAACTGGAAATGTTCGTTAAAATAAAGGATAATTGTAGACCTGATGATGCTTAAATTGGCGAAAAATTTATGATTTGCCAAGATGTTATGTGGAATGTAATATTAATTATGCATATACATAAATATGGTATACACCTGCTGCTTTTCATGGGTAGTGGAGCTTCTTAAAAACAAATCTGGTGTGGAGTGCTTCACTTTACGTCCCTAAGTTCATATTTTTTAAAATCTCAGACCAGAATGGTAGAAAATTTTGAACAATAAATTTTTTTGCTATAACTATAATAATACATATTTAAGGTTCTTAAGAGAGAAATGAGGAATATTAACTTTTTCCCTACCAATAATAGAACAGTTTAACAAAAGATAACCAAGTCGTAAGCATATGCTTGCATCAGGAGTTTTGGTTTATGTCGAGGTTAATCGATGAATGACAAATCACGATCTCACAAAAAAGACAATCCTTCCCGGCCGGACTCGTCCCACTAAAATCCCAATGCATCGCCGGTCCTATATCACCTTTTGAAATATTGGCTTAAAACGGGAAGAAGAGTTTAGTTTAGTCGAGCAATATTTTAGAAAAAACCTGAAATTGAAAAACGGCGTGAAGCATGTCTCTGTTTTTTTCTTTTTCCTCCTTTAGTTATTCATAATTTTTTGTAATATTTTGCTTAATATTATAGGTTCTTTACTGGAAGAGTTTACACTAATATAATGAGATGTAGTGAAAATACTCTTCCTTGCTAAAACTCTTTACTTTAATGAATCATTATAAACGTTTCGGAGCTATCGTCCCGTCATCAGATTGTTTACAATACAAAATACACAATTCACAGTATAAACAAAATTAATTTTTCTTTATTTATTAATTATTGATAATTGGGGGGAGTGTAGTCCTATACAAAAGACACCCCTAACTGTATACAATATTATAAATAAAACAAAAAAATATGATAAAATAAATAGATTAAAATAATAATTCTTAATAAAAGATAAAAGTAAAGTTGATAACATAAACAATGACATTTATGGATTTAACAAAATAAATAATTGACTTCTGATGAAAAAAAAAGTTAATTTAAGAAAAAGACGAAGAGGAAAAAAAAAAGAAATCAAGATAAAATAAAATTTTAGAGTGACAATAATAGAACTGATAAATATAAAATTTCTAACAGGATGTCCTGCATTTGCCTGGGCTTCTGTCTTTGGGTTGTGGTTGGGTTCCCCAAGTTGTAGGTCATTTTTAACTGTAGGTAACTGGGAGTAGAACTTCGTGAACCTTTTTTGTACTCCACTATTGCATCTATTGGTAATTCCTGATGCTATTGGCTGTTTCTTACAAACCAAGGAGCTTCCACTGCAATTCTTACGACTTTATTTTGAAAAGATTGCAATTTTTTCCTTTTCGTAAAGGATGGCGCTCCCCAGAATTCGCAGTCATACAAAAATAAAATTAACTAAACACAATTTTCTTATTTTAAAAAAAAATACCTTAATATAAATATGTCTTCAAACATTACACTTAAACTGTTCTCCTTTTTAGTCACAAGTATAATAACAATAATCATATTACTGTCAGTTTTTTAAATAAGTAAGTAAATCAAATTTCATAGTAAGGAGAATCTAAAACCATTCTATGAACAATTTTTGAAATAAGGTTATCCTTCAATAGTGATAACAAATAGATTACAATCTATTGAACAATATTTATTTAAACATATCACATTACTACACTGATATTTGGTGGGGAACAAGTCCGGCAAATGAGCCCAGTGGTCCTTTTTGGCAACCACTGACAGCTACCTGAGTTGCTGCCACGTATTAAACAAGGTGGGAGTGTCAAGATTCATTCTTCGGGGCCGCCGAAAAAAATGAATCTTAACTGCCCCAGGTGGGAATCAAACCCACAACGTTCCGAACTGAGCGCAACTGGGACCTGCGCCCCAACCCGCACGGCCGTCACGTCCCCACACAACTACACTACTCTATTATAATTTATTCAAACAAAGAAATAATTTTAACAAGGAAGAGTATTTCCACTACATCTTATTATTTTGTAATATTTCGCATTTATGCATTATTTAGTATTGCTAACAATGAGAACTGGTTATTTATTTCAAATAAAAAAAACTTAAGAGGGAAATATTTAGAAAATTCGTCATTTATATCATAATATTTAAAAACATTCATTTGTACATTGATATAATGAGTTTAATAAAAATCGTTAGACAAAATCGAAAAAATGTGAAAAATTTATTGTGTTAAATGCAATTCCGGGCAGTCGCTTTTATCGAAAAAGTTGCTATCACACCCTAGGTATACATCCGGCTTAAATACATAAGCTCAGTTTTGTAAGAATTTTTATTTTTGAGCTATGCAGACAATATACACACAAAAAATGCTATTTTGCGGTTCATAGTTATTTGAACTCGAAACGTGTATTTCTGTCGAAAAATCGAATTTGAAATTTTTTATTATCCCAATACTTCCCCTAACTGTATATTCCTTACATAGGTAAATGGAAGTAAAAATGTTTTGATTTTATTTAGAATTTAACGTATACCAAAGAAAATACCATAGACTACGGTTACTTTCTTTACTGAGGTCGTGATACAGAGTTTCCTAAAGTTATTACAAATTAATTCTAGTCTACGGTTTAATCAGCAGTATGCAAAGCAGTAACATGTTGAGCTGATGAACCGTATAATGCGCAAAGTGTTCTCTGATTTAGTGCCGAGACCCGTCTCAAGTACGCTTTTAATCAACCAATCTCTCTTCGCGCTAGAAGTATTTTTTTAAGCCACGGAGAGACCAAATGTTTTGAAACCCAGTCTCATTTCATACACAAAAGCATAAGAAATTCCATTAATAATTTCAGCTTCAAACGCGTTGTCGTTATATACGGAAATACAACGGTCAATATATCAGTGAGTGAGTTGACACCTCTACTAGATGATATTTTTTTATTTATAGAAAATCCTTTTAAATGAATGGCAATGAAAAAGAATTTTATGTTGTTTTTTTAAGCCACTTTGAGTCCTAGTCTCTTTTGAATCCAGCCTTATTGCACATATATAACGTAATTTTAATAATTAAATTATTAAGTAAGAGATTAATAATTTCTTTATTCTTTTTCTTTTCAGACATCTATACCCTTTATTTTACTTCGTTATTCTTAAGTTCCTACCATTAATTTTTAATGTTCAAAAATTAATAGTAAGAACTCGATAAGGGGCCCGAAAAGTTGTACAAATGATATAAAGAATAAAGGAGTAAAATAAAGAATATAAATATAGTTTTAAAAAAAAAACAACCTTTGGAACTTAACTTATAGGATTACATCTGATTATTTATATTTAAATAAAAAAATTAACTCATCCACAAAGATTGTACCATCCCATCCCGTCTTTTCATTCTAAACTCCTTGCCCATCCTAACCTATTAGTTCTTAATCTCCCATCCTTAACAATCCCTGAAAAGAAGAATGCCACGGGACCTTCTAATTTAAATTAATACTTCCCAAGATTTTCAAGTGTAAATAAAACACTTACAGATTTACTTATTGTATTTATTATTTGTACAGTTGTTAATTACATTAAATAATAATATAAATATATAAAAAATAATAAAAATTAATAATCTCAGCTTCATAGCCATTGTCGTTTTTGAGATATACTGATCACCCGTAAAATCTGTCCTTTTATATGTTAAGACAAAGATAATTCTTTACATGGAAAACTTACAAAATCCAAAGTACAAATATTTGCTAATTCTAGTCCGATTTTGATAATTTTAGTTTTGCATTGTAGATAATTTAGTTCTGCATTGTAGAGAATTTCACCATTATTCAAATGAGTGGCTAAAATGTTCCAGGAGATTTACAGTTAAAAAGTTATTTGAATTTTTTTTTAGGTTACAGAAATAGTTTTGGACAAACCACTTTGAGTACCAATTTTTTGAAATTATTTCACATCTATACCATTCAGCAGAACCACCATTAATAATTTAATCTTTATTGGATTTATTCATTGGGAAGAGGGAACATTCCTTTTTTCGTCTGTTCTAGGACAATGTGCTCCACCCCCTCCTAAAGAAAATTCATTTCTAAAATATTAAAATAGGAATTATTAAAAACATGAAGGATGTTGATGATTCAACACTGGTGATGACAAGACGTCCCCACCTAGGCTGTTACTACCCGGACCCATGATAGCTAGGGCACGGGCCCTTCACCTTGATATAAAGAAATCAGGGACAGATCCTACTTTCACTGGGCTGCTTTGTTTCGGCACCTGGGGAAATTTTGGGTCAGCATCCGTCTAGATCTACGATAGAGCACCGCTCACTTAGTAGAGCAGCGGGTGGGGGAGGCGGGTGTTCTGAAAGTAGTGGTGGAAGACGGCCCTTATTTTTGTCAAATCATAATATAAATATTCCAATGTAAATATAAAATATAACTATTCCGAAAACTAAATTAGAATATATCTTATTGAAAAAGGAAGAAAAAACTCATTAAACTTTTAAATAAATAATATTGAAAAAAAATTAACAAAAAATATATCCTACCCGGTATAATTGTGTGTATATAGGTGTTGATGTGTGCCAGATGTTTTTATTTTATTTTTTTTTATCCTCCCCGTTCCAATAATCCACTAGTGTAAGCCAACCTAACCTTATAATGCTAAAAGGCAATCCAAGGTATCCTTAGCACCCAGCTATACATATAGCATACCTCCTATATACCCATAAATACAGGATACCGACTAAAATCATTACAGGAGGGTATGAAAAAAAAAACAACTTATTTTCAACTATTTTTTAAATATTTATTTATTGCTATTTGCAAATGTACATTATAATACATTTAGTAAATTTGATCTAAGTTAAAATGGAGTGTTACAGGCGTGTAGAGAAACTACCCATAGATAGCACTCTAATGACATTTTATATCAGCTGGACTTGTGGCCATCTTCTTTTAAGGCGCCTCGGAGGATTGTCAGGAATGGAAGAGAATGCAAGATTAGAAACTATTGGATTTACTAACTGGATTTATGTTTTATTTATAGATATTATATTTGTAACTTTAAATATAAATAATCTGTTGTAATCTTGCAACTTAAGTTCCAAAGGTTTTTTTTTTAAACTTTATTCTTTTTCTTTTCAGAAATTTGTACACTTTTTTTCACTTCTTTATTCATTATGTCATTCGAACAACGTTCGGGGTCTTCCGCCCTGCTGACATTTGTGATCTTAATTGAAACAATATTTTTTATATATCCCTCCACATACACGCACGCACACACACACACAAAAGAATACTTAGAACGCTAATATTTCTTGACCTTGATGATTGTGGAAGCTTGAAATTATTATTCTTTAATAAACACTATTACTTATGTTCAATCGCCACAATCTGAGGCAGATCAAAATATGCAGTGATAATTTTATATTTTTATAGATATTATATGTTTATAAAATAGATTATATGTTTTATAGATACATAGTTTTATAAAAATAACTGGCTCTGGATTTTTACTGGAGTGAACTTGATGGATTTAAGAATGAGACTTGTTTACGTAGTGATATCAGCCTCTATTCTTGTATAATTCTGATAATTAATAATATATGTTTAACCAAAGGAGGTTACAATTTGGTTTAGTTGTGTTACCAATTAATTTTGATAGTTGATTACATGGAATCATAAGGATTAATGAATGAGATTACAAATACTTGGTGGTTGGCTTGGTTTTGATTTACCCTGAAGAATTATTCTTCTACTGTGCTCGGTTCTCTCATCTTGATTCCGTTCCCTAAAGGATTGTTCACAATCTTTTCAAAATATTATATTACAAAAAAGCGTAAAACAACGAAGGAATAGAAAGATTGAAAAGATATAAAACATCTAGATAGTAAGAACTTAAAATCGACAATCATAAGGGATTTAAACTACAAAACGTAATATTTTTTTAATGGAAAAATGATATTAGGAAAATCTAAAAAAAATCTCCTTCTGTCAACTTACACCTTCAAGAGTACAAACTTTTTTTTTTACTGAAATGTTACATAACATATTCATTTACTCATGTCTTCAGCTACTAAAAAAATAAAAATGAAGCATTCTTTAGTGAATTAGATAATAAAAAAAATACTGAACAAAGGATCAGGTTTAAAATAAATATGCTGAACAACGAAAGGGAGCCAAAAAGAAAACGACATATAGAACCAAGATGACAGACGAAGTAACCCATTTGATAATATGGTCCAAATGAAAATAAAGATGCCTGTTATTTTCACAGAACAGGTCTGATTTCTAGCTAGTCCTTTAATAAAATAAAGGATTTATACGATTCTTAAATTCTTTGTGTGTGGTTTTGATTAGGTGTGGACTAACTTATGTGTTTGAATCGAACCTATTCTAGCCGGTGAGGAGGGACAGACTGACAAAAAGACAAGGAGTAGAGGCCGAAATAAAAGGAGTCTCTGAGCCTTGAGCTGCTTCAAGGTAGTCTTCCCACGTGGATGTACACGTGGGTACTGAGAGAGCAAGGTAACACCCAAAACCACGAATCAATCTGTACGTTTCGTAAAATAAATATGTAGGCTGCCAGAAATAGTTTCCCACGATTACCATAAAACTTTAGAAGACAACATAGTACCCAATATCTTACGTTTCGGAGAGTATTGCTTTAGTTCTAGATAATTAGAAAAAATATTATTTAAAAAGATAAAGTAAATTAAACGTTTAGCACTAAAAAATATATTACAGGCAGTGTTGGGCAAGAATAATTTTAATTATAATTACTGTTATTCAAAATTGCTGAAATAAGAGTAAAATTACAAATAATTGTAATTATTATTGCAACTACTTGATGAACTACTGGTCCACAATTACAATTACTAGCTAAGCCAAAGTAATTGCAGTTACCGATTGCAATCTTATGTAATTTCGATATGCTGTTATCTTAAATTTGAGTAATTTTAATACAATCACAAATAATTGGTAAATGCAATTACTTAAAAACAATTCGGCAAAACTTCTGTTTTCTTGGTTTTCAGAGGTCTATCTAAAATAGACTATATATATATCCAGGGCAAATAGACTCTTGAATATTTTCTAATGATATCTATAAATTGTTTATGGCTTCAATACCGTGTTGAAGTGTATTTCTCCTATTTTTCCGATGGTGTTTCTCATTTACAAGTACTTAAAACTGAAAAGCTCTCCTACATTATTAATCTATCCACGCTATAACGCTCATCTATGTATTAATTAAATACTAGATACCAACCGATTGATTTATGTATACTCTTTTATAAAACCACCTTCTTCCGTAAATCCTTCTCAATTTCTATAACTACCTGCTGGATTCCTCTCCCAATATGTATTCGTCAATATTCCTCCGCCCTATCCTTTAAACGACACTCATTCTTTTACCTAATTAATAATTAAACCACGCTACCAATAAAAACAACATTTAAAGCTGTAATATAAATTATTACAATAAAATTTTAATTTAAAGATAACAAATGCAGGCTTTTGTAAATATTGTGCGAGACAAACGATCATAAGGCTTTTTATTGATAATTATAAATTATTTCATATAAAAGAGCAATAAGTTCCTAAAAAGTCTTTCGGTTGATTTAAGTGTGTTTGGCAGTGGGCATTGTTTAAGCCTGTGGATTGGAATTTAGAGTCATAGTGTCTTAGAAATTATTGAGATCGAGTACGATTATTTTTTTTTCTTTATACAAATTTGTATCTAATAATTACAACAAGTAAATGTGACAAACTATAACAACATGAAATGATGAAACTATCCATTAGTAGCTCCAACATCGGAAAGTTTCAAGGCCATCTTCTTCTCAGGCGCCTCCGAGGATTATCAGGAATAAAATAGGAAAGCATGATTACAAACTAGTTGGTTATATCTGATTTGGTCTGGATCCGCTACATATAGAACATTACGATGTTTATGGATGATTTTATATTCACAAAGCAAGGAGTATTGAGAATTTTGGATTGTTAGGATTGGATACGAGAGATATTCGATGGTTTTCGTGAAGCCCGAACAGACCTTATTATGACAACGTTAATCAGTTGTTCGTATTGTTTGCCCACACAGAACAGTGCGTAACGGTTGGAAGATTACTAGTTGAACGCATGTGATAATGGAAGCGGTCAAGAAAGGTATGAAAATAGCAGGAAAATTATTAAGTAGTAAACAACGTTTCTTTGCAGGGCTTCATCAGGTCTAAATTACAATAAGATACAAACATTGTAAGATATGATAAAACTATAAGAATTTACATAGAAAGTAATAAAAAATATTATACATAAAAAATGATTTAAAAAAACAAAACATAGTAAACCAAAAAAGTAACTAATACCTAAAAACAAGTATATTTGTAGAGTAGTAGTGTTGGAAATATACTACTTGAGAAATGAATAGTGAAATAATAAAAAAATAGGAATAAAAATAATTACTGTTCTTTGGGGATTCAGCCTAGATGCTCTGCAAAGTGGGGCGAAACACCGGTTACTAATAAATAATTTGTCTTATATATACAAATTATTTATCTCTTTATATACAAATTAATGCTATATAAAGATTATTTATCTCTTTCTTGACTAACGCCCGAACCATTTACCTAAAATCGAAATCCAGTGTAACTTATCCCTAAAAAGAAAAAAGGGGCTTCTGCAATAATACTTTAGATTAGAAGCCTAGGATTTTAATAACATTTAACTTTTCTGCAGTCCTCCATTATTCCAAATTTGTTGTTTTATTTATACTTTTAAAGTTGCTAATTTATTAGTTAGAAACGCTATTAAACGTCTATCCAATAGTTTTTCTTCTTCCAATTGAATCATTGATTTTAATGGTGACAACTTAAGAATTCTCTCTGGAACCTTAGCCATAGCCGATGACACATGGCATATAACTGGCCCGATACTTGACACACGATCCTTGGACCCTCATTGCGAATCCTATTCCCGGAGCTCTCATTAACCCTTGCCGAAGAGCACTGATGGTATTTCCGACTCCCCTGACTCATCCTATTAGCCATACCGAGGCCAGTCCAAGGGCAGACCTCTGTCGTCTTTTTCCTTTGTTTTCGTGTTTTTTTGTTTTCATCATCGCTGGTGTTCTTTTAATCGTCTTTTTTTCCGTTCGAGAATCAGTTTTGCACATTTTTTAGTCAGTGAAAAAGGAAAAAAAAAGTCTTTATCTTCTCTTCAAGGAGAAGCGCCTTACTGAACCATTTGTGAACAAATTGGCAAGAAATTTTTAATATAGTCCTAAACCCCAGCCTTTATTAGGGATACTAACTTTTTCATAATTTTATTTATTTCTTAATTTATTATGTCTCAATATGTTAAAATATTTTTTCACTGAATATTTTATTATTTTTATATAAATATTTAAATTTGGTATGAATGTTCTTATTCATCACTGCTACTTATTTGCCTAAGTTGTGGCAAATTTTAATGCTTATGAATAAACAAAATTTGATTCGATACAACAAAATAAAAAAAACATTTTACTTCAAAAGTAGGTTTACACACAACTGCATAAAGTATTTAGGTTGGTTTGATTAAAAATTATAATGAATAATTAGTTACATTCATGCCTATATCTGTAGTTAATTCATTAATTATAACTATTTTATTATTATTTTTTTAAAAAATTGAATGAACTCTACTTATCCTTCGCATATCAAATATGTCAAAGTACTTATGTCTTTATTAACTACAAACTAACTATTAATCATGAATGGAATATGGTCCGGGTGCGGACAAAAAAACTCAAATAGTAGATAATTATACTATTTTATTGAGCCAACGTTTCGCCCCACGTTGCAGGGCTTCGTCAGGGCTAAAAAAGATACAAACACTATAGTTACAAGAAGGAAAAAAAGAAAAAACATAAGTGTAAAATAACAGGGGTATAAAATGTAAAAAAATAAGATATAATAAAAAAAATTAAAGGTTGTAAATAGTAAATGAAAAGGGGAATAGTAACAGATAAATAAGAGAAGAAATATTAAATAAAGTACAAATAAAGAGATGAAAAAAGAAAAAAATACAAATCAAATGATGAGACAGAATGCATACCTGTTTTGACGGCAGTCAAAAAAAAAGTGACGGTTGGTATTGGGAGGAGTGGGGATGGCAGTTATGCCACAATAACGAAAATAATTTGTAAAGTAAACATAGTAAAAAACTATTTAAATTAGGTGAACAATGGTAATATACATAATAGGGGGAGAAGAAATATTAATAAAATTTAAAAAAAACAACAAAAAAAAAACAGACAGATAAACAAAGGAAAAGTAAAGTATAAAATAATGGGATACAATGTGTGTAAGTAATTAAGAAACAAAATATACCAAATGAGCGGGGATACAGAAAAGTGTAAAATATGGTATAATAGAAAATTAATAATAAAGTAATTAATATATGTACACTTAAGAATATAAATTAAAAGATAGATGCATGAATATAAATGAAACAGGAAGGATAGTGACTATTATAAAAAAAAAAAAAATGAGAATTTAGAAAAACAAGAATAAAAGATATGACAAGAAAATTGACTTCTGAAATGCAGAAAAAAGTGAAAAAAAAAGTATTATGAGGATTTTATTATGTTCAAAATGTTTCCATATGTAAGGGAGATGCATTTTTTATCAACTTTATGATTGACGAATACTCAGTCAAGTTTATGTAAATGGACTCTGAGATGAGACGTTAATTTTATTAACTATTAATTAATTTGTTAAACAAGGATGTTCATTATTATTTTAGTAAAAAATATATCAGAACAAGTAAATAATATGTATATTGTCCAATACTATGCTAATTTGATAAATAAATATAATATTATTTTTTTTTAATATAAATTTCTTTTGCTCAAGAAAGAAGACTACTTGGTCCCTCCCATCCTCTACACAGTCTATATTGCTCACATCCCAACTAATCCTAACACTATCCTTATAATGTATGCCGATGTAACATGTTTGCTCACAGTTAATAATAACCCTTTGATTGCATCCTATACTCTCCAGTCCCATATTACAACCCTTGAAAATTGGTGCCGAAATTGGAGGATAAAAATAAATCCCATCAAAACACCTTTACTCTTCGTCGTAAACCAGCCTACTAACCTATAGTATACTTTAATAATGGCGCTCTTACTCCTGTAGAACAGTCGTTTGTCCAGATGTAGTCCAATATAGCGTACTTGGACTACATCTGGACTAACTTGGCTAATCCTCACACAAGACTAAAGAGATAGGAACGGCACGTCGATTCCGACTATTGCAGCACATACCAGACAAACGGTCTAAGCTTTCAATTCATTAGAAAAGACTGATCTACATGACAATAACACGGGGTTGAGCTTTGGGGCTCCACTAAACCTTCGAAAGTAGCATATTGGGTTTGATAAAATACTAAACAATTCTCACACGAATCCCCATATTTTCTTCAACTTTGTGTTAAATCTGACGTGGCGTTTTTGAACTTTATGTGTGCTAAAGAAATTACGCGAAAAAAGAAAATCCCTAAGAGAAATTAGTAGAAAAGTAAAAAAAGGTATTTTTCATTGAAAGCAGGTTTATAAAGAACTCCAGAAATCATCAAGGGTGGTTAAATTAAAAATTACAACCAATAATTAGTCACATTAATAGCGATATTTATAGTTAATTTACTAATTACAACCATTGCATTATTACTTTTAAACAATTTGAATATCGAATAGCGTATAGGGTTTGATAAAATCAATACTAAACAGTTCTCACACTAATTCTCAATAATTCTTCAAAATTGGGTTGACTAGCTGTTTTTGAAATTGATGTGTGCTAAAAAAAGTACGCGAAAAAAGAAAAAGCCTAAGCGACGGAATCTGATAAAACTGGGACGAACTAGATACTAAACAGCACAATTCTTGAAAATCTCAAGGATTACGTCGGAAATTAAATTTGACTACAGACAGACACGAAACCCAATTTTTTTTTCTTGATAACTATAACGTACAATATTAGAGAAAGTTTTCTAATATGAGGCTATATTTTTTTTTATTGCTTGTAATTTTCCATACCTTCGGTAGTGAAGAATTGAAACTAAATTTAAAGCACCAATTAAATATGTTACATCCGTAACATATTATTTCAATAATGCATTACCAAATGGGACTTTAGGAAATTTATTCACACGTGCTCTGTGCGGTTGCCCTTCGTTTATGAGAAATCTGTAAATGATGGCACGTTTCCATTATATGTTAAATTGCCATTGACCATGAGCTTTATTTTCCTTGACCCCACGGAATCGTTAAACGACATGCGACTGATGCATGGGGCTCAACTTGTTAAGCAGCAAAAGGAAAATCAATGATAGCATGAACGTATTAGCAGAATTTCACCCCAACTTTTGAAATGAACACAAAGCCATGTAAACCTATAATATACTTGTAAATTCTTTATTTTTCTTGTTTTATTTTATCGACCAGCCCAGAAATATCATATCAGGCAAGGTAATTTTCTGAACCCAAGACTATGCTCTAGAACTTAGACAGACCACCAAAGGATTCGATAAGAACTCATCCAAGAAATTTAAAAGGAAGAACATTCAAATTAATCTTAGTTTTCAGAATTCAATTCTAAGGAAGGCATTTGGATTTCAGATTTATAATGTAACTCTGTCAATTGTATACAGCACTTTGGTATGCAACAACTAATACTTCACAACCTTTTCAACATTTAATTTTGAAGAGATTTTTAGGAACAAGATGTCAATAGCTAAACTCCTACAACAGTGTTAGCGATTTTTCCATACCATTACTGTACATAAAGAGAATAGGGGCGTGCCAAAAAGAGCACAACTAAACATGGAAATCCTTTTCAGATAAAAATGATGATGTTATGGGCATGGAGTGTAAAACACTAACGAAAATTCTAGACTGAAGTGGTAGCCAGTCGTATCTAAAATCTTTTTGTCGAAATATTGTTAAGAATATGATACTTATAACCAATGAGAAAGCAGACAGTGAGAAAAGTCTCCAACTGCACTGAATGCTATTTGTGAAGTTAGGTTAATCTATATAAAAAGGAGAACTAAGCATATAATGTCAGTAAAGTCAACTCTTACATGTACAGCACATTGAAACTACTTTACCTAACACTGTTTTCAAAGGTCTCAGGGAAACAGAAACTGTTCTGCAGTTGTTTAGTACCTTCCAGTTCAATAATATTTATAAAGTTCGCTCTAGATGTAACAAGCATATTATAATTTAAAATTAATGAAGAATTAGACTGATACTAACTCTACTAGCTGAATCTCAAGGCATATTTAGCAGCTTTTAGCAGATCATTCCTTATCAGATCATTTTACCTATGGAATTCCAATTCGTCGCTCCAGTTCCCTTCTCACCTTCAAATAATTCCGTAATTTTCTATCCATCCATTTGATCCAGTAGGATCACACTTCTGTTCAACTTGGCCCAATATTTTCCAAGATTGTTATTGAATGAATAGTTTGGCCCATGCTTTACGATTTCCTTCTAATACTTTTTTTGTGTCGATCTTCTTCAAAGAATGTGACATTTTTTTTTTGAATCGTAACAATAAATATATTAATCAAGAGAAAAAATGGGAGAATCTATGTATGTTTTTAAAATGAAACAACTTTATTATAAATATGGAAATTAACAATGTTAGTTTCTTTATGAATTATTACGGTTTTAATAACGAAACAATGATCGAGAAATATTCATATGTCAAATATGATGTTGAAAATTGGAAGGAAATATTTTCCAAAGCAATTTGGACCGAACTGAACATAAAGCCTTCCTCGTCTTTAATCAAATATCAAAATTGCTTTCTAAAAATAATAATAGTTTTTAGAAAATATGTCAATTTTTACTTAATGAGCTGGAGTGGTTTGTTAAATGTTTAATGATTTTTACAAGCTTATGTTATTTCAAGTTTGTAGCAAACAATAGACTAATTGCTATCAGGATAGTGTTTAAATAACTAAACGTTGCAAGGACTCCGGTACGGTGACCTTCACCAGCAACCAATAAGAAAACAGCAATTACATATATATAAAAAAAGAAACTATTTGCCTCTTGGAAGGATACAAACAAAACTACATTACGCCTTTGTATCTATTCCAAGGGCTAGTGACAGATGTCGGCTGGACCTTGGCGACTTTCAACAACCTATCCTTCAAGGTTTTTTTATGATTGAAAATATGTTTTTTAATGTTAGGTAATATTGCAGTTTATTATTAATTTGTTTTATTTGTGATAAATACTTATTAAATTAATTAAATACATTTTCCATCGATGAATGTAATATCATATATCAAATAAAATAAATTGGACAATTCCTTCTCGATCTAAACCGTCCTGTAATAGTATAAGCTAGGTCTCAGCCTCATTGAAATATTCTAACAGGGCTTAAAAGGCGAATTTTCAAAATGGCTTCCTCTAAAGTACCTGTATATTTATTTGTTTAAAATAATTAATCTCAAATTTTTATTAGTAATAAAAAATGGGTAACTATAAACTATGAAAAAATTGGATAATCAACATAAGGAGATAAGAAGAAATATATTTATTCCAGGTTGCAAATATAATTCCGGAAATGATATACACCGTTCTTAAACCAAAAAGTTTAGAAAAAAAAAAAAAAAAAAAATTGCCATATAAAATCGTAGAAGATAATATAGAATGACATATATCGCAAAAATGTCAACAAAAAAATATATGATAAAAAAATAATCTCGACTTCATGCTATTGGTAGTAACCTAGCAAGGCACAGAGATGGACTACATTGAGACCTCAAAATGAATAAAAATGAAATTTTCAGTGGTTTGGATTTACACCTTAGCTATAAACACATTCTACAAACCCTTAATAAAACCCGTGAAACTGGTCAACTAAGAAACTTATATTACTAAGAATCGTGTAATTTTTTTTAATTTACGCACTCTATATAAGGTTGTCGATTAGTTTGTTTTGACATCAAGACGTCGTCTATCGTTTTAAATGAAAAGAAAACATCATCTGACAAGGGGAGGTTACGCACGTTGGATCACCAATTTCAATGAAACTTTCTTGGTCATACAAGCTCGAAATATATTACAGGCGTGCCTGATTGATCTTGCCAATACGCCCTAGGACGTATCAAGGAAAAAATATTTTACATATTTTCAGAAAATGTTTATGTTTTCGCATACTGCCTTTACTCTGCAAGTATTTCGTGATTATTAAATACCAAGGTTGTTTTTTTTTTTTTGTTTTTTTTTTTTTTGTGGTAGAATAAGAAATAAAGATTATTGATTTAATTAAATGAGTTAAAGTGTGTTAAAAAATCACATAGAAATTCGCACATTTCTAAAAATTGTTTTCACGGCTTCTAGGACGCATTGGTAATAACCCTCAGGCATGAGTCTAATATTTTTGGCCTATATAAAAAAAAAAAATGTATTGGAAATGGGTGTTACCACGTGCGTAACCTCAACTTGTGATTACTGTTTGAAATGTTTACACTACAAAGCCTGATATATGGTCGGGCGTCATTAAGGATATACGTATTTGTCAATGTATATACTACTTTGAAGATGCCATAGTAATCTGTATTATTTATATTTTTAAAAAGAAAATTAATTTTTTATAGTTCCTATTGTTTTTTTTTTTTTGTTTTTTAAGGAATATGATATCAAAATTAAGCTTTCTAAAGAAAATAAACAATAATATTGTAGCCTTTAACCGAGGATATTCTTTGATTAATGAGATTCTAACCTTTGGCCCAACAGAAATAATTGTAATATTTAAAGGGCGAAAATGTGATTTATAACAAACAATTTAATAACAAGAAGAAAAATTACAAATGATAAGTGGAAATCCTCACTACCCTCATAAATATTCTTAATCATGTGTTTATCGTTGACTGTAGATTCAATGTGAGTCGGGATTGCGACACGGGAAGTAATAATAAACACAAATAAATGCTTACACATTTTATTATGCCGACATTTCGGTGTGGATTCCAGGCCTTTATCGGAATAGAGTGTGTAAGGATTTTCTGCAATGAGTGAAAATCAGTTTTCACTAAAAATGAGAAAAAAATAAAATAAGTTTCACTTATTTATGTTCATTATTACACTGACCGCCCCCACGACCCATCTTTTTATCCAAACAAAAATATTTTTATATTTAAAATTTAGTTCAAAGGATCGTTCATGCGGAGATAACATTGAAATTATCATCTAGTAAATAACCTAGCCAAGATGTTCTGCCTATAAATATTTACAAGAGTGCACATTCCACAAGGAGCCACCATTCTGAGAACTGTTATGGAATTCTCCTCTAATCTAAACACAAGAACAGTGTTGCTCTGTTTACTCCACATTACTTCAGTTCAGCCAGCGAATAAACATCCCCAAAGATGAGCAATGATCTTTAACAGTTTGTTACGGATAGGGTTGTATTTGAGGATTCCATCTCGCCAAGCTGTGCGAAGCAATAAATCAATAAGGATAAATTGAACGCGACCTTCTGAATGAGGCAAGAATAGGTTTTAAACCGAAGGATAACATCCACTCTCGTCCAAGTCGGGGTAAAAGGGTGCAATCCCAACTGGTACAGATGAGTAAAAAATTAGTTATAAGTTATTTTTTAATTAAATTAAATCAAGATAGAGAATAACAGTTATACAATATCATGCAAAAAAAAAAAATATTAATCTGTTCATACAGACTGGTAAATCAGTAACCCAAGAGATAATGTCTGCAGTTTAGCAGAATTATTTTTCAAACAAAATATTTATGTAACGAAGAGTTCCAAATATCGTTATGGGGTGACCTGTGACTTGTATTCCAAAAGGCCTAATAATCTCCGAGAAAAGCTGCGTGCAACAATTTTTTCTCTTTTCATGTTTGTATTTTTTTTTTTTTTTTTTTTAAGCATTAGCCAAGTTATTGCATAATACATTATTTTATTCTTATATCTTCAAAAATGACCGAGATATGTGCGTTGAATGCACAGATCTTGTGATAGAATAGAAATATTTAACTGATCGAAGAGAGAAATGCTTTATTTAGCCATGCTGTCCAAATACATTGGGTTGCTACAATACACAACATACAAATCAATCCATGATCGGACACATATACAATTCCTGTATTTGTGTATTATATGTACAACAATTTTTTTCCCTACCTTTTCTTTCTACAATCAATAATTTTCTCACACTAAATACAATACATTATAACTACATAAAACATAGAATAAAAAAAATAAATATATAAAATAGTAAAAAAATTTTTTTTCTAATAATAGCTCTAATTAATAAAGGTGAGCTACTAATGTTCTAAGGTATTACAGGCCGTTGAAGACACGGCAACCTTGATCGGCCTTGTACCTGCCTTTCGCTATCCTCGTACCGTTGTTCCGCTCCATTCGGAATGTACATACGCATATATAAATAAATTAATCCGTGATACACAAATATTAAAATACCTAAGGAGAGTATGATTTAAGTGAGTAGTTACATTCGTACCATTACACAAGCATAAACTATTAATTTGTTTAAGCTAAATATCATCAATCCATTTTGGTGTTTGTGAAGGACTTGGGCTGTGAAAATGAATACGAACAGTTAGTAGCCCCGAGGAAGATGTTATAGTTCAAACCCTCCGAGCATCAACTAACATTACCAATAAAGGTTATTCTGTTCTTGGAATGAATTTCAATACTTTTTGTTCTCTTGAAAAGGGTATAGTCAATAAATTCTATGTTCCGAGAATTAGTGATGCTATAAAGTGATGCACTTCTCGTTCTTCTAGGGCTGATTATTCTCAAGATAGAGAATACTAAATAGCGACGGTAGGCCTTTAGCTCCACACTTATGATTAGTGATAATTAACGCGGCCAACGAACCACAAATTAACGCCTTAACTATGCTACTTCCGTAGCTAACTATAATTTGACCATTGTCCTACGGCGCTACAATCTCAAGGAGAGATCATCTAGTATGAGCGACTAGTATTTTTTTTTTAAGGCAGCTGTACTCTCTTTTAGTGAACGTTTTCAAGATTTACAAAAAGAGCAGTTGCAATGGTGATATTGTGAAAGAATGGGGAGTTAAGATAGTTCTAATTATTTTTTATGTTGACCTTACCATATCCTTAACAGAATCCTAGAGGACACAACAGTACTACAAACCTGCAACATCAGCTACAACTGTTACAGTAAATGGCGATTATTCCCACTAAAGCATTGCTATAAGATTAGAAGAACCCAATCTTCACCGATGATTAAAATTATACTTGTGTACCCATATTATTTACTTTCAATAGGATTAATTTTATTAAAAACATTAATTAATTTTACAATAACCTGCCGACTGCCCTACAGTATACTTTAATAATGTGGCTCTTACCCCTGTAGAACAGATTCATTATCTTGGACTACATCATGACAAACGACTAACCTGGAATCCTCACACAAGACTCCGCTCGTCGATTCCGACTATTACAGCACATACTAGACAAACGGTCTAAACTTCCAACTCATTACAAAAGACTGATCGACATGACAATAATAAGGCCCATCTGGACATACGGAGTTGAGCTTTGAGGCTCTACTAAACCTTCGAATTCCTCTCGTATCCAATCTTTACAATCCAAAATCCTTCTTAAAATCCTCAATGCTCCTTATTTTGTTACTAATAAAACCATCCATAAAGACCTAAATGTTCCATATGTAACCGATCTAGCCCGAACCCGTTATTATTCCTTCCATAATAAACTCCCAAACCCACTAGTTTTTAACCTTGCTTCCTCTTCCATTCCTGGCAATCCTCCGAGGCGCCTGAAAAGAAGATGGTCTCGTGACCTTATATTGTAAACTGTTTTTAGAGTTCTACTACTGGGTAGTTTCTCTACATGCTGTATCATATGTCATTATGATTATGATCAAATTTACTTGTTGTATTTTTTATACAGTTGTAAATATCAATAAATAAATAAAAATTTTACAATAATTATGCAACAAAGAAAACATAGATGTAAGAGTCAAAGTAGATTGTGCTAACGGGAAAAAACTTCAAATTATTACACTACTAAAAAAAATTAGTCCCGGCGGACAGACGGAATTTTATTTGATTTTTAGATTATATAATCATACGTACGTTTTGAAGAGGGAATATATATATATTTTTTTTTTAGATTTAAAAAGTAACTTTTTGAAAATAAAACTTGAAAGTAATATGTAGGAGTGTCTATTTTTATTTAGGTGCGGCAGAATTAGTAATATTTATAATACAAGATGGCCGAAATAGTGTGTTTTACAGGCTGTAGGACTTTTTGAAATTCATAATTATTCTAATTTTAACACTCAGCATAGGTGATTTCAATTTACTGAAAAAAATGTTAAAGAAACCATGTCAATTTCTACAACTTACAAAACATTGTGCCTATTTCGGCTGTTTACAATTACTTAATCTGTTCCTGGAGAGGATAAGTATACAGAGATATTCAAATAGCATTAAAATATGCGATTTAATGAAAAGTACAACTATACAATATTTTAGAACAAAAAGACCATCCTGAAAGAACAACCAAGTACGAGACCAGAACTTCAACGTTCCTGCCCTAAGGTTATGATATTCAGGAAACTGAATCTCCCTCCCCATAAAACACAATAAGGGGATAAACTTTTAAATAAATAGTTAAATCACTGTTAATATAAAAAAAGTAATAAATATAGTGTTGCTTACGGAATCCAATGTCTAAAGGACTTTCCTAACAGCATAAATGCCAGGTTCTGCTTCTTTTGGTAATTGAAAGATGGAAAGGAAACTAATTTTGTAAAAGAATCAAACTATTGCACAAATAAAGAAATATGTATATATAATAATTAATATCATAAATACAGTATAAAAAATAAATTAAAGTATAGGATTAGTAAAATAAAAGGAAATAAAGAAAATTTTGTAATAAAGGACACAAAAGAGAAAATATAATAAACTAAATAAATCAAATAAAAGGTCCTTAAAAACAAACAAAAATTTGAAGAACAATAATAAGTGAATGACGAATATGAAAGAATAAGTAAATGATAGCCGCAGAATGATATTATAATATTACAAATAAACAGGCCATGTAAATGTCCTTATTTACACTGTAATATTTTACATTACATTACCAAAAATACAATTAAAATGACAGATCAATTTCTTAGATAAAAATGTAAACTGTATTTACAAAATTAAATAAATATAAATTTTCAATCTCTTAATAAATTTCAAAATAAAAATAGAAGAAAAAGATATTTTAAAAAAATTAATACGTGCATAACTTATAGATTATTTCGATAATGAGATCTAGTGAAATAATTCTTCCTCGTTAACAATATTTATTTTAATGAATCATTAACGTCTCGGAGCAATCAGCCCATCATCAGATAATCTTAATCTAAATATAACTTCAATTTTTACTATTAGGCTCCTTTTTAGTTATAGGTATAATAACAATTATCATATTGCTGTCAGTTTTTTATGTAAATCAGTAAATAAACTTTCATATATAATAATAAATAAGGATAATCTAAAACCATTTCAGAATGGTTTTAGATCTCCTTGTCATCCTTTAAATAACCTATAGTATTAGGAAAATATATTATTTCAATTCTATAAAAATGTCTAATTTAGTTTTTAAAAACTGTTTTAAGGGGTGCTAAAGATTGTACAATATAATTTATTTAAAAAAACAAAAGAGAGTTAAGAAATAATGCTCTTAGGCTGTTAAAACATATGTTGTCAAATCTGAAATACTGAAAAATAAAATGGCAATGTATATATTCATATAAACATCTAAATATAAAGCAATAAGACAAAACGTGACTGGTTGTCAGTTGGAACCTCAAGGGCGATACAGAAGGCATTTCCGCCGGCTGAAGATCACACTCGACCTTGATCAGTAACAGTAAATAATTCAGGAGAACCAATGATAAGTCAGAAAAGTTCCCTTATTTATTCAGTGGATGGTATGACTATCAATAATTTATAACTATGTCAATAAATGGAAGAAAACATATGAATGAAAAAAATATATATGAAGGAATGGAGTGAGGGGAGTCATTGTTAAAATCATTGAATTATGGCTAATAAGGACTCCATTCCAAACCGATACAGCAAAAATAATAAAGAATTAGTTAAATGTAGAAATTAGTGGAATCATTTTTCAAAATTAGATTTGATGATATGGAAGATTGGATGAGCTTGAAAGACAAGCGTGTAAAGAGCGATAGGACGAGATAAGAGTTTTATGTCTTTGGTTAAGTTTTTTGAAATCAATTTAGTGTTAAGAAATGCCAGGAATTTCTTGTAAATGTAGAATAATATTATAAGAAAGTAAAAGGCTTTTCAAATTCGAAACCATCATATTCTGTCATTAGAATGACAATAATTATTCTGTCAAATGTATACTAAATACAACCCAAATAATTCTTTAGGCAACGTGACATGTTACATGACCACGCGACACGACGCGGCCTTGATGTTCTGAAACGGTGAAGGTCAGTTGTAATTCTAAGAAGGAATTACATACGAAACCTTGGCTAGTGTAACGCAAAATCTGTAATCTAAATACCATGTATGTAATATGTATATGCATATACTAACGATACTGATAATGGTGTTAGTGTGGAGGAACTATTTCGGCCAGTGGGTCATATGATTCTTTTCGTCAATGGTTACCCAAAGGTGGCAACTACATACTAACCAGAGTAAGAATTTTAATTGTCATTTCTCAGGTTAGCCAGGAAATAAGCATTAACTGACCCACGAGGGAATGGAACCCAAACCATCCTTCAGAGGGATATTTAAGTATTTAATTTAAGTATAGACACGTAAGTGTTTAGTCGATTGATAATAAGTAAGTCGTGCGGTAATTTTTGATACGAGCAGCGATTGTTCCAGCCCAGTGTTGGTCAAAAAGGAATAGCAATAACTAAATACAGTTTCAAAGTAATTGAAATTATTTCTATTCGACTAGTCATTGTAATTTCGGACTACTATTACAGCGGTTCATCAAGTAACTAAAATTACTTATTAAAATTGTAATTTCATTTCTTAGTTTCAAATTACAGCAATTGCAACCGCATTTACTTTTTGCTCAACTCTGTTCCAGATCTTGATATAATGTAAAGTGCAATATAGATGCAGTTATAGCAGCATTTACTATCGTAGTTTTAGCCACATTTTCAATGTAGCGAGACCTAAACACTGCTCTTCTCGTTATTAGTGAATGTTTTAAAAGTTTGATCAACCGAGGTCTAAATATGGGATTTTTCGGTACGGAGCGTGTAGGAAATCATTGATGATCTATCCTGAAGGAATATTAACTCCGTCATCTTAGATAAACCAATAACTGTTATATGAGGTCGTTTGTAGTCGGAGGGATCTACCTTAGCAACCTCACAACCGCAGTTGCGTCAGCGGACGGGTTGACTTTTAATTCATGAAAGTCCCATAAAATGGAAACTTGTCTCCCCTTCCCTCTCACTCTGCTTAGAATATGTTAGGTGTCTCTGTATAACTTTTCCTCATGCCCCCTCCCCCGTTGGTAAGAACTGACAAAAAGATGTTTTGAAGGTATGATAAGAATGGCTTCCACGGAGGGATTGGAGAGTTTAAACCAATTACTCGTTTTAGCCACTTCTACTTTTACTACATCAGAAAAATTCCTACTTGATAGCCTCCAGCCAGAGATATTTATACATATACATAGACATGCTGATGTAACAGAGACCAGCGGGCTTGGCCTGGTGCACCGTACGGTAAACATGGAGAAGGTCGGGCTAATTTGCAATTGTATCCCTCCCTCTTCTTGTTTTATTTTTCTCGTTTACTCAAGGACTCCTGAGGTGGCCTTATCGAAAACAGAACTGAGTACTATCGCCCCCGTGGCATGTGCGCGTGAAAACCAAGGGCATCAACCACGTGTAATTTGGATTACATTAGCGGTACCTGGCGGATAAACGTATAGTTATTAAAGATACCACAGAGTAGGTAACCATATTTTTAACATTTAAGAGTAAAAGCACTTATCTGTAATAAGTGAATGAAGGTGATACAGAAAAAAATAAATAAAACATATATTTGCTGTAACCTACACATTCTACTTTAACCCGTATCGAAAGTGTACATTTATATTTTATAATTCGAAAACGAGGTGTTATTTCAACCAAATTTTTTATTACTTTAATAAAAAATATATATAGTTACTAGTCAAAATTGACTAGTTGGGGGATGAATCAGCCCTAGTTGGAGGGAATAAAAAATGGCGGCTGTATTGAAACGTTACACATAATTAATTTTTCATTTGGAACTTAACATCTTCAAAACTACCTACACTACAAAATTTAATAGAAAATCATTTTAAAAAAAAGGAAATTTGCTAAGAAGTGAGTTCCAAAGGAGCTTTTACGTTCAATATTTCTCTTAATACAGTTTTTCAAAAACTAACATTTTTTTTCAATTGAATTTAGTTTGGCAAATACAATGGAAACGATTACTCCTACAAATAATGTTCAGAGGTCTATTAGACCTCAATTAGGGGAAGCAGCAGGAGTAGCAGTAGAGGTTTCCATGATACTCGCCAAAATAAATTCACAAAGTTAATATCTCGTTGGTTGGAAAAAACTTTTGGTTTATGAAAAAATATATTCAACTATTAGACATTGAGATTCCTATTAGCACTCAATTTAAAGCTAGTTGAACGTACTACAATAAAGTAAATATCGTTCATCTTTGTAGTACCAGTTTTTATGGCATTCAAAAAATCGACTCTACTTGAAATAATGTGATATGAAGTTCCATAGAGTTGAAGCTAATTTAAGTTTAGAAAAAAAGTGAATATTTTATATTTTTATTAAATAAAATTAACTTTTTCTCAATTCACTGAGATCATCAAACAGGTTCGATGGTCCAGTTTGAAAATTAATAGTTTGGAATTTATTGTGGGAAATCTTTACCTTAAGAACAATGAGATGTACAGATGTCTATTAGCACTCGTAAATAAGGTAATCAAGGTAATTTTACATACTATAATGAAGTTAATAACGTTAATCTTTATAGGAGTAGTAGTTTTTATGATATTTACATATGAAATTTTTTCCGAACAACTCCTCTGGACTCTTGTACTATATAATACGGTCCTAAAATCTCTACAAGACCATAAAAGCAAATCTCAGATGTACAAAAAATTATCCTACATAGTGATAATATGAAGAATAAAATTAGAATCTCAAGAAACCTAGGTCCAAGGTTTAGTGTCATTAATTTTTTTTAAATAGTTGCCGTGGCCTATTATTATGTTGCATGCACTTATCGGTCATGATGAGTCTCAATATCATATCAAAACCTTCAGGATATAAACAAAACGTCAACAAAACAGTGCTAGCTTGTTAAACAAATACGGCACTTCATTAGATAAGGGTCAATTATTATTAGCCTTGAGAGTTGTTTTGACTGCGAATTAGCCACTTGACAAATCTGTAAAGAACAGTCTTTTGATAAACATGGGAGGAAATCATCTTCTAACACGCACTAAACATTTTCAGGAAAGTTAATGGGCTTTCATAAAAAAAAATATCGATACAGTTTTCTTGGGAATCATGATTCACTGAATGTCATTATTTGATACCAAAATCATTTTTTTAAAAATCTTTTTCTTCAAAATTTATAAATATCAAATTATTAAATAATATTTAACTTTATAACTTTTAATGAAACTGATTCTATATTATGCTTGCAGAATAGCTTCTTTAACTTTAAATCACAGCATAAGCATACAAAAGTCTTCAAAACGATAAATTATGAAGTAAAAGTATCCTTTATTACAATTTGAACGACCTCAAACAGCCAAAATTAAAATGGCTACCATAATGATGAATAAATAAATGTTTAGGTGAGATGAATAAATAAATGGATCCTTTCGGGGAATGAAATCTAGGCAAATCTTTAAAACAAATGTACGTTTTGTTTGTGGTTTTTGGTAAACCACACCCTCATAAGACATAGGATTAAAAAAATGTACAAAACTTAGAATTATTTTACTATGAATGTGATCATTCATCACTATTACCTATTGCCCACAACTGTGTGGCAGACTGTAATATCTATCAATAAATAAAAAGTATTTAAAATAAACATTTGAATTCACTAAAAAAAATATAGCCCTTAACTTAGGAGGTAGGTGCGCAGGCGCAGAACTGGATACTTAAAAAAATAGCAATACCCCTCAAAGATGGATCAAATGCTACTTTAACAATTAAATGAAAATTTCAAAAATTGTTTATATAGTGAGATGAGCATTGTTACTGAACGTATATATATATATATATATACAAAACTTACGACTTTATATATATTCCTATTAAGTCTAACAATACAAATTTTCATACTATAACTTCCCCTACCCGTTTATGAACAAGTTTCATAAGGTTTGACATGAATAAAACAAATAAAGGAGCAAAAAGAAAATATTTACATTGTAAAAAACTAAAACTTCTCTGTGGCATTATAAAAAAAAAAACTTTTTCTCTAACCCTATATTAAAAAGAAAAATATTCTCTAAGCCTATATTAAAATGTTTCGTATTACCTCTGGAAAAAAAAAAAAATTCTACACACAGTAATTACTAAAATTATATACCTCTTCTGTATAGCGGTAATAAATATTACTGCGATTCTTCGGTTTTTAACTAACAGTATCAAATCATCAGCATACCCAAGCACGGTTTTTTACCAACCAAATTTAAACCATTTTCCATATTTTAGAGCTTGATGAAAGTAAATTGCATTTTTTGAACCTCAACGAATTACAAACTTCTAGCAATAATAATTACTGATTCTAACTTTATTAAATGTATAGAACATATACATCCTTAGATTTTTTTTTTACAGAACACAATTTTTTTTTGGATGGTATTATAAATACGCTGTATCATTACTTCTTTCTTTAAGCAGCTACTTAATTCCTTATACTTAAGCTTATCTTCTAAAGGGATAGTGAATCCTAGTTCACCCCTAATTTTCAGCAGCCAAGAGAATGATATCATGTATCCGTAATACGTTGACCACAATTCATGACTAATGCAACAATAACAATCTTAATCGAATTATCAAAAAAAAAATTACAAAATAATTCCGTACTCTCTAGCTACAATAAGGTCAAACAAAGACACGAGTCACGACATCCTGTACGGAATCGAAAACTGGAGTAGGCTCTTAGAGGACAATCAATTTGTCCCAGAGGCAAAAGAAGAACATCAGAAATGTAAATGTGCTTAGAGCTTATTAACATAAGGTCCCTTTCTGGGTCAGTTCACACTTTCATCCTCTGCCTCCAATGTGATTTTCAACTCGGACTACTTTCTATCTCCCCATTGTCTTCTCGCCCATCTCTCTCTTTCCAAGAGCATAAATATTAATTAAAGTCTGTCTCAGTCTTTTCTCCATCTACAAGATAATATTTCTAAACTTAGATCATAGGTTTTTCTACCAATAGTATTTATTTATTTGTCCTTGGAGAAAACCTCATACAAATAGAGTTGGCCACAATGTAAACAAGTAAATAATCTACGTTTATATGTAATTACTTACAAGAGGAAAACAATTCTGCCATGATACGGGTACAAATAAAATAATAAAAAAATAACTTCTATCTTTATAGGAACAATATATTATATACTCGGGCTTATACATAATATAATACCATATAAAAAATTTAATAATAATAAAATTTATGAATATGTTGTATAATATACATGGACATATACAACTTCATATAAATAAATACTACATCTTACATATCCAATAAAATCATATAATTTAAAACATAGATATTGGCTAG
Source organism: Halyomorpha halys (assembly GCF_000696795.3). Lineage (NCBI taxonomy): Eukaryota > Metazoa > Arthropoda > Insecta > Hemiptera > Pentatomidae > Halyomorpha > Halyomorpha halys. Next base: position 287,251 of record NW_027105232.1, read on the forward strand.
AACAAGAAATAGATAAAAATTTCTTGGGGTAGAAAAATTAGAGTTAAGAATTCACTGATCTGGGTTATGTTGTATTGGATGATAAATCATAGATGATGTTTTCGGTAGTCTTTGTAAATCGGGTAGTTTACTAGAACATAAAAAATGTTTTCGGGTATTTTGAAAATGCATATCGATGGCATCACGTTGTGCTAAGAACATTTCCGCAAATTTTATAAATAATACAATAAAATTATCTTACTTGTAGAAAAATTACATTTCTAATAATTTTTTTACCGAACAGATTCAGGTATAAATTATAAATCGGTTAAGTCAAAAAATAGTTGAAATATTGTAATTTTTCGAGTTTTCAAGACAGAACCTTTAATTGTATTTTTCGTAAAGCTAGTGGACATGTGCTTAATATCACTGTGAAGTAAGCTAATAGAAAAAGAAAAAAAGGATAAATTCACATGAAAGCGCTAGTCGTCGCCCGTCATTAACCCAAGAACTCTAATTATTAACTATTAGAAGACTAATAATGTCCATTATGCCCGTTCTGTCCATTTTGTTTAGCGGAATAGAAAAAAAGGCTCACTCTGTTTAGAACTGAATGAGATTCTTCTCTTTTTACAATTACTTAGATTCAGTCTAATCATATTATAATAGCACTAAAGCTCATTAATGAATATTTCCTAAACATTATTATGATTGTTTATTAAAATGTCCCCCGAAAAAGTATATATATATATTCTATTTAAACAAGCCGCGAACTGATTTCATCGCACAATGGCAGTAGAGATGGCCCGAGGCGGGGGTGTTCCATTTCCAAGCGAGTTTCCTTCCCAGAGATGAATCACCACTTTCACTGGATCACGACTCGCGCAGTTTCGTGATTTACTTCTAGCATTGCTTCGGTGACCCTCTTCGGGAATGGGCCGCTAGTTTCACCGGTTCACAACTAAATAACACATATTTCCTCGATTCTATTACCCTAACAGGTAGGGAATCAGGTAGACTACTGACCCTCGATGAACCGAAAGGATCCCTATCGGATCTGAAGGATTAGTCGTGATGTACAATTATAATTGGCTACAAGTACAGGTGTGTATTCTTGCCTCAACCTAAATCAACATTCTATAAGGTATAGCGGTTAATGCAGCCCCAGACCAAAACTACCCCTGAGTTAAATAATTCTTCTTTCACCAATCCAATGTATTAAACTAAACCAAATCAACGCAAAGTTGGCGATTATGTATCCTCTCGTCAATAGAAAATCTAGATTAATACAACCATTTATAAAACAATACTAAGACCATTACTGATGTACGGTTGTTAGGTCTGGGAACAGCATCCTGTCCGAAACGAAAAAAAATTACAATCATTTCTAGACAACATTTTAAGAATCGTGGTATTATAGTATTTCTTTCTTAATAACAAATATCAATTACAAAGCTAACTACAATTGGAATCAATACATGAATTATTCAAAAAAAGTTAAACAAAATTTCATTCCAGGTTACCAGCAGTTATAGGTACAGTAACTTTCAACGTAGGAAATTCAATTTCATCTCGACGTCTGAAACACCAAACTGATGTAAAACATTCTGCTATGAACTATTTATTTTTATTATTATTTATTTTATCAAATTATTGTTTCAGTATGTTTATCAGATATTTATTTCATTAATTCTTTAAATATTAGTTGTTTTTGTTTGATAATTGTTTTTATGAATGAGATGGTGAGGGCTGCGGTCAAGAAGGAAGAAAACAGTAGTTATCAACTATTTATTTATTTTCTGCCAACATTTCCACCAGCATGTAGATCATTGTGGCTCTGTTCACATTTCCACCAGCATGTAGATCATTGTGGCTCTGTTCACATTTCCACCAGCATGTA
>NW_027105232.1:289179-322706 GCF_000696795.3 Halyomorpha halys
TGTGGCTCTGTTCACATTTCCACCAGCATGTAGATCATTGTGGCTCTGTTCACATTTCCACCAGCATGTAGATCATTGTGGCTCTGTTCACATTTTCACCTGCAGCCCTGATGAAGACCTCCAACTTAGGTCGAAATGTCGACAGAAAATAAAGCCCTGACCATATCCTTTGTTATTATCTTATGGTCAATCATCTATATATACATAATTGTTTTCGTTTCTTTCACTCATAAATTAGATATTTATAATTATTATTACATATTAAATATATTTCTTTGATTATTCTTTTTTTACTAATTTATTTTGGTTAATTATAACATAATATAATTATAACATTGTAAATCGTTGTTTTATGTCTTTTGGACGAGACTGAAACCACCACCCATCCCCATTGCCAATTGTTAAAAGTAAATAAAAATGCTATGTAATAACAATGCAGGGCCAACCAGGCCGATCTGGCACTAAAGAATATATAAAAACACAAATCATGCCGTAAGAACAATACAACTACCATCGAAGTTACATGGTTCCTTTCTACCTTATTCATTCCTCTCTTCTTAAGTTCTATCCAACCTTGATTAGCTTATGTCGTCCAATCCGTTTCCAAGTTCAATCACAAAGTTTGCAGTAAGTACACTATCATTTCTGTTCTTAAAACAATAAGGAAAAAGTGAAAATGTATGGTGAAAACCAAATCTGTAACTTCACATTTAAAGATAAATAAGTGAAATACTCCTGGCTAAACATTACCGCCACTGATCACACATGATTCTTAGTAAAGATGAATTGAATATTCAAAAACACTTGCTCGCATGATAGATTAATTTTTTAAGGGTCAGTTGGAATAATAATCATCATTCAAAAGCTAGATTGAATGATTTTACCTACTGTCAGCCCGAATGAAATTTAATTTTATATGAGATGCCGAAGCATAAGAACCTTGTACATTTTCTCTTCCAATTCCTAATAAACACAAAGTATTTTTGCCATTATTTAGGCATTTCCTTGCAAGAATAAAGTGAAACGCAAAATACGAGCTTAGATATCGAACCCAACAAAATTTTTTCAACACAAATTTTTGATTACATTAATGAAAATTATATACAGTTAAGAGTCAAAATTGGTGTCTACTGATTAGGCTCAATAAAAATAGCGGCTGTTCTAAAGATACAAAAAAAATAAATCATTTTTGAGTTATTTTAAGTAAAAAACAATTGTGTGTCATTTCCCTTCTTAAGCTTTATCGGAACTATAAAAGGGACACATTAAATAATATGGAAAATAAAATATCGAAGCATTAAAGATGCAGGCCCTTGAAGTGTATTTTATTCCTGAAAAACCTAAATTTGCCAATTTCTAATTCAGAGCTCCATATCCATAAAACTACCTACAACAGTAAAAAACCTTATAGCATAGTAAAGTAGAGTTAATTCTCCAAAACATGAGCCCTAATATTTTAGGGCTTAGACAACTATGCATCTAATAATTCCTGAGATATAATTTAATTAATATTAATTAAATTTCTTTTGGCAAATCTCATAATAAATATTGCTGCTATGAAGATACACGTTATAAAATACTTTATAGTATATTCAACTAGATTTAATTTGAGAGCTAATAGACATCTGTACGTCTAATGATTCTTAAAGTTATTTACGTACAGTTATTTTTCAATATGAAATATCAGTATTTGAAGTAACAGCTGTAATAGGACTTATATTTGAGCAAATATACTCTGCTTTAAATTATGTTCTCTAGGTTTTTTTATGGAGTTTTAAATATATGGAACTCTTTTACTCTGACATTGGCTGCTTTGTATCATTTTATTTTTACTCCAAAAGAAGATCTACATTTCCTGTCAAAACGTCAGCAGTAAATAAATAATTGTAAGTCACAAACGGTCAACTATCTATGTATTTATTATTAAGTTTAAATTCCAATACTAAATAATGAAATTTGATGGTGAGCGAAAAGGTGAAATAAATTATAAAAATTCACAGAATTTAAATAACTGTAAAAAAAAACCATAAATAATAAAACTGCATGATCATTTTCTAGTTGCTCTTTGTCAAATAATAAGTTGCTACATTAACTTACTAGAAGAAAGAGAGAGAAAAGGGATACAAAATCTAAAATTTCCTAAATTTGACCAGACCCTCGCACCTTAGAGGAGGTCTGAGGAATATTCTCTGAAATTTGTTCTCTTTCTAAACATTTTTATTTTCTAAATTGATCTCTCTTGATAATACCACCCTCCTATATAACCTTGTACATATTATAAAATAATAAATAAATACAAGAATTAAATAAGTTACAGCAAAATAAGTAAAAGAAAATTAGAGTTGAGCAAAAGTAAAATAAATCATTAAAATCCACTTACAATCTTACTTTAAGACGAACGTATTTCCTCACTCAAAAAGGAAAAAGATGAAATTTTAATGCTATATATTTGATTCGAAAATAACTGAGCGTTAAAAACGTATTATGGAGCAGCTTGCGTTGCACCTGGTGTCAATTGCACCAGATGTTATGTGTAGTCGATTACGAATTAGGGGAATTAAAACGAGTGGGTGTGTCGTGTTCAGTATACCTAGGGAGAAAACGAATTGGAAACAAAAAAAAGTAATTAGAGTAATCATACTGTTAAGGCTATATTAACTAAAACTGGTTTATAATCATCAACTTTCATGCATTTTACATAAAGTAATTAGCATTAATTATTTTAGCATTTATCAATTATTATACAATATATCCATAAGCCCACACCTTATTGATTCACTTCAAGTATCCAACGTTTCGGCCAACCTGGCCATTCTCCAGCTCTTAGTTAAGTATAATTAATATTATTATTATAATTTTTAAAATTTAATTTCGTAATATCACATTAGTCATTAAAAAATTACAAGCTATTCTGCTGATATTTAATATAATATAGTCAAATCTATACAAAAAAAAATAAAGGAAAATATGTACTATTAATTAGGAAGAGGATAACTCAGTGGTAAGGCACTCTGCTACTAACTCCAGAGATCCGGGTTCAAATCCGACAGTGGCTGATAATTATTTTCTGTTTCACTGAAGCCGTTATCAGGATTCGGGGTCCCTACGGTATCTACCTAGCCTTGATATGGGCACCCTTAAATGGGCATAAATCTGGCGGTAAAGTGTGATTCTGAACAAATTCCTCCTTGCACAAACGTTGATACTTCCTAAAAAAGAACTGCACCCCGGACCTTTCTTGGGCTAAAGAGGTAGAGATATAATTTTTTTTTAAATATACTAGCACTATTTTAATTTTAATAACTTATATTTGTCTAGAATTTCACTTAATTTGTATCCTATTATTTGCAGTTTTTTTTTTTTTGTACTATTATCAACAATAAAATGTTTAACTTACAATTTTAGGCATATAACTTATCCTTGCAATATATTGCAATCACATATGAAGATGAAAATTATTTAAAATAAAGTTATGAAAACAGTGAGAAATAAAACGTATATGTATGTAAAATAACAAGATTAAATAAAATATAAAGAATAATAGAATTCCTATTCCTACAAATACCATTTAACGGGAAATTTCCGAGTAAGATGTGTTGGAAAATGTTATAACGATAACCTCAAAAGATAGAACACATGTAATTGTTCTATATAGAAAAAAAAACTTCTTTTAATTCCGAAAATTGTGACCTATTCAGTAAATCTAGGGAGAAAAACAAAAATAAGTAAGGGTAATAATGATTTTACGGCTAAATTAACTAAAACTCAGATCATCAAATTTTATTCATTTTTACGATACCCTCAACAAAAAGAAAATATGTAACTGTTCTACCAAGAAAACAAAAAATGTGGAGGTTAGGAAAGGTGAACACATACTGGAAGAAACCTGTCCTGCTGTCCTCAGAATATTAATACATTTTCTGAAAATGTGAAGTCGGTTTCCAAATAAGGGGATTAAAACGAGTGGGTATGTCATATTCAGTAAATTTAGGGGATATAACAATGGAAAACAAAAAACATTAATTAAATTAACTAAAATTGATTTCTGATAATCATCAACTTCTATACATTTTTAGCGATACAATTAAAAGAGAGAAAACATGAAACTGTTCTACCTAGAAAAAAAAAATAATCCAAAAAATTGTAGAGGTTAGTGAAAGTAACTGTGATCAACCTGACCTACTATCCTCAGAAAATTATTACATTTTCTGAAAAGTGTGAAGTTGGATTCAAACTGTTCGAATTAAAAGGAATGGGTATATATTCAGTAAATCTAGGGGATATAAAAATGTAAAAAAGCATTAAGGTAATCCTGATTTTACGGTTTAATTAACTAAAACTGATTTCTGATAATTATCAACTTCTATAAATTTTAACGATACTCTCAAAAAATTAGAAAATATGTAACCGTTCTACTTAGAAAAAAATAATTAATTCCAAAAATGTATGTGGATAGGGAAGGGGAATATGTTCTAAAACAGATTCCTGATAATTATCAACTTCTATACATTTTAAATAAAATAATCAATATTAATAATTTTAGTTAAAATAATGGTAGCAAAAAATAAGCCTAGAAATGAAAATTCCTATTGGATAAAACTAAAGCTAAAGCTAACAACTTTTAGGACCTAAACTCATGGATCAATTTGGTGATACCCTATTGGCCCCTGAGAAGACATCGGTTGGGGATGTGATTGCATTGAAGCAATCTGTTTGATGATATAATGATTTGTATTGACGGAAAGCCTTGTCCTTTATTGGAACAAGGTTACCAATTAAGAGCAGAATTGGCTCCTTGGCAACATCCTGTCACCAGAGTCTGGTCACTTCCTGTACTCCTGGGTCCTTACTAATTGCACATTAAGGAACACACCATCTCTGGCTTATCTAAATATAAGCCGATGCTTCTGGAACATTACTGGATCTGATAGATAGGGAAGAATTCATGCGATACGTTTTCTTTTCCACTTTCTACACTTAAGGAGTTCTTTCTATCTAGTAGATAATGGTTGTTCCCACGCTTAAACTCTGGCCTTTCAAACACACTGGGCAACTGGAAAACTTCAAGAATAAAAGAAGTCCATCAGCATTCAACATACTCACAATTATTTATCAGATATAGATTATGGAAAAATAAAAAAATTAAATGCTCCACTCAACAATACTTGAATTTACTACAAACAGACAACTTACACCTGAAACTATTTTGGACAGATAGTACTTAGAATTTCAAAAATACCTCCCAAAAAATATATCATCATATAACAACATTATGTAATTTATGTAAGTCCTTGATTTATTTTTTATTGATTGATGATTTTTTCATGAGTCTTCATAGTAATGATTCTAAGACACTCTATATTTTTAAATTTCATCTTCATATTTTTCTTCAATCTTTATAAACGTTTGATATACGAAAGTTATAAATCTGCTTATCTCTACACCACTGGTCCATATGACATTTGTAGGGCCCCTAACTCCTTTGTTCCATAAATTAAAACTAATCAAGAACGTAATAAAAAGTAAAATAGATTCTAGAAGATTGAGCAGTTAATAACTAATACCGATAGAAAGTGATAATATTAAAAACATGGAATTTTAACGTGTGTTTTGTTTATATTCTCTTGATAACTGAAATTTTACTTTCCAAAAATAAATTCTCTAATCTGGAGGGCCATCATATCCTAAAGTCCCCAGGTTATCAGTACAATATTACCTGTACCAAAGTGGAGGAAAATATTTTTTATTATTTATTTTTTATTATTAGGATATTTTGTTGATATCCTAGAATCCTTACATACGATTTTCTAAAAAAAAAATCCTTTTGTTCATTATCATCTTTCATGATTCTTCAATATCTTTTTTTTTCGAATATCAAACAAATTTTAATTTATCGAAACATAACAGTTGCTCAGGCCGCTATAAATTACATTAAACGTAATAACCGAACTTGGATAAATAAATTTGAACCGAAGACATAGAATAGAGTTTTCCTTTATTTTATTTGGTTTCTATTTATTTATTGATATTACAACTGTATTATACGAAAATACATCTAGTGAATGTGCTATTAACCACGGCAAGATATAGAGTTGTGGATAAACTACCTATTCCAAATATTCCAATTTTTCTTTATTTAAAACAATTTTTTCTCCTTTTAAATAAATAAAAAACAGAAATTCAGCTCTCAAACCCTGTTAGAAACGTTAGATTTTTAACAACATTCTGAGAAGTTATGGATGTTTACGTAAATGATAGACCACCGCAGAAAAAAAAGAATTATTTCATGTATTAAATCCATAATATTTTTATTTCTCTTATTGTTCGTGTTTTACGGTTTTCAAAGCCACGAAAACTAAACTGAATTTCTTTATCCAAAAAGAAAAAAGAAATTGTTTGGTCTATTTTATGTGAAGCGTCTTTTGGTTATCGTATTTCGTTATGAGTTAAAACACATTAAATACGATCAGCAACATTTCTTTCTTATCCCTCACAAAAAAACAACAAATTAACTTGCATAAAATAATTTTGTACACATTAATAAAGCAGTATTTCTTTCTTATCCTTCACAAAAAAACCAACAAATCAACTTGTATAAAATCGCTGATTGACCGTGTATAATAATAAATGATATATGGTCCGGGAGCCTAAGCTTAATTAAAATAGTTGTTACTATTTAAAATTTATTTGACCGCACCCGGACCATATTCCATTTATTTGTATAAAATAACATTTGTCCATACAGAGCAAAGGTACAAAATGATAATACAAAACATCTTGTTTTATTGCCTCCTATGGCGTATTGGCTAAAGCCCAATTGTTAAATAAACAATTAACTAAGAAGAAATATCTTAATCTCGTAATACTTTAACATTATTAGAATATCTTTGCTTTCTCCCAAGTAAATTGTTAGATATTTTGTGTTGAAAAACTTTGATTTAAATATCTCACAGACCTGGAGCAAACATCAGAATCTATTTAATTTGAAATGTTGCAGTAACATTGTACGATTTTAAAAATAGACTAAATCCCTAATTTAACAAAAACAATTCTTAGAGATCAGGATCAAAAAATTATGGTTTGTTTTAGTTTACCTTTATTAAAAATAAAGGTTTTTTGAAAAAATTAAATCTAGTTCCTTTTTTATTATTATATGTAATTTTATATTTATATTTATAGGAAACAATTTAATAAAATTAGATTTTTAAATACTCGTTTTTTTCTACTTGTTTCTCAGAAACTATTAACCTGTTAATTTTTTTTTTTTAATTTCTTTTTGAAAAATTTTATCTAAAATTATAACATAAAAAATTTTGGTATTTATGTTAATTTAAAAACTACTGACAATGTAAAGTACATACAGTTAATTTCAAAGTCATCCATTAAGCAAGTTTATAAATGCGAACAAATTTATAATTTTTTTTTAACAGTGATTTCAGAGAAAGGAATTAAAAAAAAACAGTATGTAAATCGTTATGCTCAATAAATATAGTTATGCTAAAGAAATAGGAACAGATAATATAAAAAAAAAAATTTAATCAATAATTTTCAAGATTCATAAGATAAACAGGTTTTTTTTTTTTTTCGTACCTTCCAAATTGAAAAAAATAAATAGTAAAAAAGATGCTAGTTGAAGTTTCCTTCCTTTTTCTACCCATGGGTACAACAGGAAGGTAGCGAATATGCTTGACTCCTTAACAATTCAATATTCTTCAAACTATTGATAATGTAGGAGTTTAGCCCCGTGCAAAGATACTGCATACTATGGTTATTAATGTTTAATCAAAAAGTGTGTTTATTCAAAATATATACAAAACATGAATTCCTACAACAATTAAAACCACATATAAAGGCAATTGAAAAACACCCGTCTGACGAAGTCTGTGGAATACTGATTAAATTTCACTGTGCTTGGGACAAGTTCTCAAACAGTAAAAGGTATCTTCCTTCTCATTGGAGTTTGGTTATAATAATATTAATAACCATTAATTGATTATTGGAATAAAATGATAATAAAAATAATTTGTTTAAAAAAATTAATAAATATATATTTTTTTAATGATATGTAATTGAAAAATGAAAGAAAGAAAAAACAACGGATATTTATATAATTATAAAATAAATAACTGACTTTTATAACGAAAAAACAATTTAAGGAAAAAAAAATGATAATACAAAATAGATAAATACAGAGTTTATAACAGAATGTCCAGTCTGGACTTTGAGATGAAGGCGAATTTCCTACACTATGAACCTGTAGGTAACTTGGAATGAAATTTTGTAAAACGTTTAATGAAGAATCCATCTATTGATTCCAGTCGTAGTTCACAATAGAAACTTTAATTAGACTGCTACTCTTTTCGAATTATTGTAATAAGAACTGTTCAGAACTCTTCGAAGATGGATTGAATCGAAGCTGAGTGCCGAAATCGAAAGGTAGGAGCATCGGAACGCAAGGGATTCTAAGATCACCTACATGAGTTGTAACAGATATGATACTTTCTCCATTGCCTATTAATATCGGTGATAGTAACTGTTATCGTCCTTGATTCAGTAACGGTATTTCACCTGGGATTGGAACGGAATGCCGCAGAAGCTGCAGTAGGAAGAGAATCTTTTTTCCTTTCACTGAAGGCGTCAGGAAGGAGCAGCCAAGGCCCCGTGATTGCTAACATTGATCGCTACTATCGCAGTTCATGGGTACTCTACTGAGTCACTCGATAGGGATAGTCTATTGTGTCATTTAAACGGGTTTAACAAGTCCTTCCTTCGGCAGTTAGTTTCTTTGTTACACTTGAGTATTGAGACCTTGAAAACCATTTTTTCAATAGAGCAATAGGGATTATTAATCCTATGACAGCGGCAACTGCAACCATTCTAGGAATAAACTTTGTACTCTTGGTAATACTCAAATAACAAGGGAACTCAGTTCTAAGTAATAATATTTACACATATAGAACAATTCCGAAAAAAAAGTTCATTTTTTTTTTTATTCTAAGGTAATTTTTAATCTTAAATTCATATTGATTTTTTCCATGTATTTCAGTAAATCTGTTACCTAAAGTTGATAATTCTTAAAATATTTATTACAAACAGCAGGTGTAGTGTTGAGGCCGGTTTTAACGAAGTGAGGGTGCATTAACCTGAGTACATTAAGATAAGCGGCCCTTCAGCCTAGAGGTGGGGCCCTTAAAATTATTTTCTGAACAACTTTGGTTTATAAACAAAGTAAAAAAAAAAAAATTAATAACATTTTGTTTTCAGGCAAATTATTATAATAACTAATAAAGCACTGCTTTAATTTCATATAATTTTCTGAAAATTTTGGTTTCATTTGCCTTTTCCGTGCTATGTCAAAACCTGAACGTCTATGGCTTGTCCCTCCCCCCATGTTTCGATCCTCGGTACGCCCTGGTATGCAATATTTGAAAAGTAATAATTAAAATAAGATTAAAAATAAAAATACCAAGGTCAGTAATAAACTGCTCAATGTTTTTTGATTTGTTTGAATTAATAGATCATAGTAGTAAGAGGGCCTAGTGGACCTACGGGATAAAGACTGCTATTTTGTCCTTTATAAAGATTGCTACAATGTCTAGAAACTGAACATAAACAGCTAAAAAAAGTTGAATTTTTATTTATATTTATTACCCCTTTCATAGTCATTTCTGATATACGGGAGATTGTGTACTGGGTACCACCCTATTCTGACACCATGGCGGTGGCCAATTTTTCATTTCTTGGGACCACCACATAAATTAAAGTCAACCCCTCAGGCCGGATTCGAACCTGCTCCGCTACAGTTCCTAGGTTTCTAAGACCAATGCCTCAACTCCCTGAGCTGCAGACGGCCTAGTTTTATTGGTAGATAAAGTACAAAGATGTATGGTCTACTAGTAATGCTAACGGCTATAGGAATTAGGAGGCCCATGGATCGCAGGGCTCTGGCCCCTGAGCACAACAGATAGCCATTCACCCATAAAGTATCACTAGCGAGAAATAACTAGTAACATTATAGAACATGATGTATTAAACGGCTCTATTAAACTATTAACCGACGGGATAGCGGACGTACAGAAGACCTTGAGTACATGAGAGTACCCTTGACTATAACGGTCGCAGACTAGGAAGTGCTCTGCGGAGGTCACTCCGGCCTTGCTCGATGCACGCACCTTCTGCGATCGGCCTACGAAGCGTCCCATCAAAGTCAATCATCGAGACTTAATCGACATTATCGGAGTTGTCTCAATGAATACAAAGAGTGCGGTAACAGGGTGTCCTTACTGAAATGAGCTTATTGACCATGGGTTAAATATCAACCACTAAAAATTAGTAACGACTGTCTGATCTAGAATGCTGAAATTTTATGATTACTTGTGCACGCTGGACTATTATTGATGTTGAACTACGGATTTAGATTACATTTTTGTGGAGAAAAATATCATCATAGAATGAAGACTGAGTGGGGTACTTTTGCAAGCAAGGCACTAGATACCTCATTTCCCAGATCAGGTTCAAGTTAAGCAGAGGCAGAATGTCAACCCCTTGTTTTGTCAACCGTGGATTCACTTTGTGCTTGCTAAACTCTCCTGGGGTACACCCATCAATCACAAATAGATATCCAAGCTATACAGCTGAAATACATTGTATTTATATACACACAATATATATTTGAGAGGACTGTATAATATAAATACATTCCTTTTCCTTCTAAAATTTTAAAATGCATTGGTGTCCAGATGTCCACCCACACATGTTGTATGACCAGGCAATGTGGGTCGCTCACTCTGACGTGATCGTTCATCATGTCTTCATCAATACATTTTAGTTACATTATATATGAATAATGTCAACCATCATACGTATTAAAGTAGATGTGCGATTCTATTTTTTGTTTCTCTCAACATATGTATTATAGTAGATGTGCGATTCTACTTTTTGTTTCTCTCAACACTTTGGTATTGTGGCTTTAGAAAATATGCATACAGTTAGTTTGGTTAAAAAAAAACATTGGTTCATCAAAACCTTTTATTTTATTTATTCATGTTTTCCAATATATGAACAAAAAATGGAAATCAAATTTAAATTATAACAATGAGATAAATTATAGGAAATACATATAAACTGGGGGCTCAATTTCATGTTTGGCAATAAACTTTCTTTGGATAGGAAGTTAATACATTTAGCAACTGTTACTTCCTCCTTAATCTGAGATACTGATACCTTCAAAGCTTAGAGGTAGGAGTATAATATAAGAGGTAACCAAGCAAGAAATGTGAAACCAAAAAGGTGTTCCTTATGAAGGACCCAGAGGCGTAATGGAAGAGTACGAGCCAATCACTGGCCTGACTTATGTTTCAGTTTAGATTACAATGGCTGACATTCCTATTAACCTCAACGTAAACCTACGCGATTTCTATTCAATATGTAGCCCTAATGAAATACAACAGAACGTTCTCACTGGTACAGATCGTTCATCGGTAAAACTTATTTATTGATGATGGAAAATAAATAGTCGAATTCTTAAGGTTTGTACCTGTGTTGTAACTTAACTTAATATAATATTCAAACCATATATAGATAAAGAAATTACTTTTGTCATGAGTTTAAACAGAGCTCTAGAAATTATGAAATGAAAGCCAAATGAAGTTCTTAGGATTAAGGGAGAAGAAATCGGCCACCCAGTCTCAAATACTCCCAAACGACGATCAAGGAGTCATAAGTTTCAATTTAAGAATAGGTTGAATAGTACACTATTCAATAGTACTCTCTTTAGGTTTTCAAAAGTCTTAGTATAACTACATTCCCTAAAGCAGGGGTCTATGACGTCCCAAGAACTAGCCAGACATTATCTAGGTGCCAGCACAGTTCGTAATGTTTTCAATGAATTTCACAATTACGGTTCCTATATAATTTTTATTTTAAAAATTTAAGAATAACTGTTACGAAATATTTGTTATTGAGTAATCTTTTTTAAATAAAAATTATTGAGCAGCTTTAAATAAAAATTGCTCTTTGAATAAATTTTAGTTTAATGTTTGATTTTGGGGTTATTTTACCCACGGTCAACAACATGGTGTAAATTGTATGGTAGTTACTTTTATATAAGTACTTTCTCAACAGATCCGACATGATAGTTAATAGTAGATGCAATGGTAATGAAGCTACTACCACGTTAAATTCAGTGACACTATACATGTCACGGTAAGAAATGTCGCTATCACTACATTTGTTGAACTTTATTGTAGTCACGACAGTCGCACTAGATATAGCCTGATAGATGACGCTACTTTCACGTTAAAGTCCGTTTACACGATGGAACTTTAAGCTAAGACAGCAGCTGTCGCAGCAACTGCCATAGTGTAAACAGTAAAACAGTTACCGTCACAATAAAATTCTTTGTCGAGGAATTTCAGTAGCACTATCAGGACTAACGTGATAAGCATCAGTATATTTCGCTGTAATGAAGCTACTGCCATCTAAAGCCCGTTTATTAGTGTTTACGAAGTTTGTGAAATCATTTTAACTAACCAAATAATTACATTAGTGTCCGCCACATGGCAAATAAACTTACAGTCCACAGGTACAGAAAAGGGGATCCCAGCCCTAAAGCAAAATTTTTTTTATCATCTTTAAGCTAATCCATTCATTAAAACCATTTTGGATTAACCCACATTTATATCTTTTCTGAGCTTCTCGAAAGGTAAATGGATGAATACAATTTTTATTCTTATAATAAAAAAATATATTAGTACGGCTTAGTTTCCTTTTACTAAAACCAATCAACGAAAATATAATTGTATACTATTTAAATTGTAAATAATTCTTACATACCACAGGCTATGAAGGCATTTCTTCGTTCCAGTACCGGATCAACCTTGAGAACATCAATTTATGGTTAATAATTCAAGCATAATTTAAGATAAATACATAAAGATTCTCATAGCTATAAATAATTTATCAAAATAACCGGAATCATAATTTATTTACATGCTTTTTTTAGAACTGGATGTCTGAATTGAAAGGAAGGAAAGAAGAGTCATATCTTTTTAAATTCTAAATTATGCTTCGAGGCTTCAATATAATTCTTCCAAGATCAACATTTGTCTCAAATAAGAAAATTTAAAAAAAAGTTATAGCAATTTTTAGTTCCCATTTTCTTAACAGCTTGAAGTCCGAAAGGAAATAAATATCTACATATTTTTTTGTCCCAATAACTTAAAAATAAATTGTATTTTATAACTTTTTTTATTAATCTGTTTCACCATCTACCTTCACACTATTTTTATTTTCCTATCCCGCATTAAAGAGAAAAAAATACAAATCTTGGACTTTTCGGGGTGCTGCTTTTTAAAACTTTCATTGATCAAATTCTATTGCTGTAGTTATTTATTTTGAGACTCGTCCAATAATACAAGTATTCCTACTAGTAGTACCATTATTCCCGAAACGTCCAAAATAAAAATTAATTACTAAGCATTAATCTGTTTTAATTTTTGATCTGAAGTCAGAAAAGGAAGGTAACAAAATTTCTAAACCTTTTTTATTACTATAATACAACTCCTAATAAGCAAGCAACGCTGTTATCATCGTTTCATTAAATAGGACAGAAGCAGCGTGTTCAGGAGTTTAGGAGACAATTTCTTTACCATGTTACTAAATGCTTGGAACATCTAAGTTCTCAAAGTTTCAAGAACAAAGCTGCAAGTTGCGCGGTTAGTTGGGCAAGGTCTTAGGGACAGCCACAGCGTAGTGAGCTTAAGAGCCACTCTATTTGATCGAAGAACTCAGAAATTCATTATTTAATATTTTATTTTTAACGCATGAGAGAAATATGTATCTATGATAATTTACTTTCCTTAATATTGTACATTTTTTGTCGAACTCAGATATCACCAATATCCAATATCTCCAATTTCTAGTTCCCGGAATACAATTCAAGGACATGCAGCTTGTTTCATGTTATTTGTTTAAACATTTCCGCACAATCCAGAAGGATGGCGTTTTGAGTCCTTTTCAAGTTCTGTAGATGAGGCACATGATCCTTTGTGCTCTTCAATACAAGAGCTTTTGAAGAAATGATTACAGGGAATCCTACTATTTCATCTAAGTGATAAAATGTTTTTAGCTACAAGGCAAGCTCCTTTAACTTCCTTATTGTTCGGTCATTAGGGTAAGTAAATTGGAGACATCTGGAATAGCTATGTCAATAATAGTAGTAATTTTTTTTCTATTTTATACATAGAAGAAGAATTACCCTATGCTCCGTAATAATTTGCAGTAAACATTTGTAAAAATACCAAGTTGGTTATTACAACACTAAGAAATTTAGTCGTTATAATACAGATCATAAAATTTATTGTGTTTTTTTTCTTTAATGGGGCTTGGCTTATTATGAAATAAGCAATTTTGCCATCATGAAATATTTTTCAAAGAATATAAAACAGAAGGAATTTTTTTTCCTAGAATTTGAAAACTGTATTTTTTAAACAGCTACTAATTAGACCAAAGTAAACTACCTAAAATTTTCATTTTACTTATCTGTTCTAGGTTTTTTGTAAGGTCAGTTTTGAAGCGAGCAAAATAAAAAGAAAAAATTAATTTTAAAAAATTTGTTCCATTGTATTTTCTTTTTTGTTACAATTTCCTATGAATTCGAGTCAAAAGAAAAATTTCCGAATTTATGAAGAATACCAAAACTTAGGGTATTCTTTTTCAATTTAATGTAAATCACTGTTACACCAATTATAATTACTATTACACCTAGTACTCTCCCCTTGTAAGTATACCAATAATTAATTATGAATCTTTCCTGTAAAATATTTTATAGAAATTCTATTATTACATGATGACAGATATTTCGGGTCCAATCCCATCTTTCAGGCCATAAACTACAACCACAATTTGGTGGCTTTAGTATATGTGGTTTGTTAATGAAAGCAGTAGTCCAGTATATAAAAACAAACTGGTTTGTCTACATTTACAGTTTTTTTTATTACTTAATGAAAAATGTCTAAAAGAAATTTAAAGTAAAAAAGACAGAAAAAAATAAGATATTGAAGGCCTTGAAGATGGGTAGCCGTCCGAAACGTTGGAAGTATTGGCGCACAAATTTAAGATTAATAAAAAAGGAAATTAAAGAAATAAGGATAATAAATTCCAAAATAGAAAAAGAGTAGTAAAGTACAGCCACAATATTACGTACATGGCAATAATAATTATTTATCATCATTTATATATTAATTATTACATTTCTGAAATATATGGTAAAAACTATAAAATAATCATTAATTGCCTCATATATCATTTTGATTTTTACTAATCTTTTTCCTTTATCGCATCAACCACAGCAAATTATTTCGTCATTGTTACAATTCTGTTATTATATAAAATTTATTGCTAGTAGTGTCCCACTTAGATTATTTCCAATGCCAGATTCAACCCATCGAGGTTAAAGCCTCTATACCTAGTCTTTGTTTATATTCTTATATTTATCCTTCTCACAGCTTTTTATTTTATATAATAAATCATCTTATAACAATAAATCTGATATAATAAATGTAATTGTAGCAATGACGAAATAATTCTGAATCATGAATTAGGAATGACTGATGTAATATTTGAAAAATATTTGCCCAAACCAGCATTCTCCACTCCTGCCTATCTTGGGCTACTGCTTTCCAGTTTTCTGCATGCAGCTCTTTCGCATCTTTGTTGATTCTGTCTATCCATCTGGTTGTTGGGCTCCCACGTGGTCTACTGCCTACTACAGTGGTATTCATTGTTGTGTAGAGAAGTCCTGATGGATTGCTTCCAGCCACACATTCAGCCTATCTTAACCTCCTTGCCTTCATATCGTGAGAAATAGATTGACCAGTTTCTACAAGCAAGGTTCTGAATCCAGATAGCTCCATATCATTTTTTGCCATTTATATCATTCGTATCTATTAGAATTCTTGAAAAATATATACAATAAAGTTTTTTTTTTTACACATTTAGCTCTGAAGCTATTTATGAACTAATTCAGATATTTGCTTTGTACTGTTTTATGATATTTTGTTGCGATTTGTCTTTCAGAGAAAGCTTTATTTACAAAAAACTTTATTAAAAAAAAAAAATTAAAGCCCACCAAATCTCAGCTTCTATTTTTCCTTAGACGAGGCGCAAAGCTGCAAGGAACTCGAATATATTCCTTTGAATAAAGTCATTAACAGTCGTCATTCATGAACATGTTCTCTACCTAACCGAGACATCATTCATCATTATACACATTGGATATGGACAAAAACGAGATAATTTGTAGTTCTTTATACGTAGATTGATATCTAAATTGTTTTCTTAGGTTTTAGATTATTGCATGAAGGTAAATGTAGAAGAAACAGGGGTAAGTCAGGAAGTTATAAAATATTAAACCTACAATCTTCCTTCCATTTTTTTTTTTCTTCGGACTCAAACGGGTACGAATTGATTCATAAAACGGCGGGTTACGATTTATTTGGATACGTTCTGTAAGATAGAGCGAAGGAATACATTAAGATTGGCCATTATTGAACATTGGTCAATGTTGCGCGCCATTTGTGTGCTGGGTATCGGAAAGAGATCAAGCCAACTTGATAGGCCTATGGCAAGGCATGACTGATGGATTCGATGATAACTATATCGGGCGGTGGGTAAAATAGTATAAATAAACTCATTATCAACCACACTAAAACACTCATTAATAACATTTTATATCTAAAACATGTCCCATATTAACTCATATACTACATATTTTATAAAGGGTTGATATTTCTTATGACAGATAGTTTATCTCTACTAGGCAGAGAAGATGATTTGTACTGAATCATTGAAAATACATTAAAAAATTAATTACTCGATTAACAAAGTCATTTGGCAAATTTAAATGCCAGTTCCATTGCAGGAAAATAATAATTACAAATAAATAGTATAATCATTCAAAATTCAAAGGTCAAAAGGAACCAAAACTAGTTAACAACTATTTTTTGTTCTTTTTGACCGGACCCCTGACCATTTCCTTCACGTTTTGAAAATAAATATTGTTATAACAACTAGAAAAAAAAAATACCGAAGTAATAATAATCAGAAAGGAAATATGACCAGCCGCCGAGTTTACAAATTGCTAAGTTTTGAGTATGGAGAGTATTAAGGAGTGAAGTATCTAGATTATTAATTAAATTAAAATTATCTTGAAAACTATAGTAAGATAGTCAATGGCGTTTCTGAAATAACTTATAATGAGAGAGGGGGTCAAAATGTAAATTCTCAAACAATTATGACCGGATTTCTCAATTTACTGGAGGTCTGGGAAGTATAAACTAAAACTTCAAATTCATAACAATAACGTTTATAAATAATTTTGAGCATAATACATTTTTTGTATTGAGTTTATTTTTTAAATTTAAACATATTGGAGGAATCTTATAGTACAAGAGCCCAAGAGGAGAAAAAAGTCAGTTCTCTCACCTCAATTGTTGATTACTTTAATAAAAACTATGTGTAATTAATAGTCAAAATTGATGAGTCTGCCAAGTATAGGTCGGGGATATAAAAAATGGCGTTTGTTTGAAAGCGATAAAAAAATTTATTTTTCATTCTGAGCTCTATATCTTAAAAAGTAGGAACAATACAAGAAAACCTAAGAGAACATCATTTAAAGATGAACAGAATTTCTAAAATATGAGCCCTAATAGAGTTATTTACGTTAAATATTTTTCGAGATATAGCTTTTTAGATATAGTTGAAAGATCAGTAGTTAGTAAATTTATTTTGTATATCTCAGATATATAATATATATCTCAAAAACCATTTGACGTACAGATGTCTATTAGCACTCAAATTAAAGCTAGTTTAATGAGCTATAAAGTAGTTTATGATGTTTATCTTCGTAGGAGTAATAATTTTCATGAAATTTTCTAATATAAATTTATTTATAGTTTTTCGGACAAATTTTCATTTGCCAAATTTATATTCATATGTGAATATCATAAAAACTACTACCCCAACGAAGATAAGTGTATTTAACTGCTTTATAGTAAGTTAAATTTCCTTTATTTTGAGTGTTGGCAGATATATGTGCGTCTTATGGATCTAGAAATATATTTTTTCAAAAATCCAACATTTTATACGAATAACTAAAAATTAACATTTTGTAAGTTTATTTTATCAAATATCATAAAAACTACTAGTCCTACAAAGATAAACATTATAAACTATTGTATAGTAAATTTAACTAGCTTTAATTTGAGCGGTGGCAGACATCTGTACGTCAAATCGTTTCTGAAATGAAGTTTTTCATAAATCAAACTTATTGTCCGAAGAACTATAAATCAATTTATTTTTGCATGTATCATGAAAACTACTACTCCTACGACGATAAACGTCATTAACCAATTCATAGCCCATTAAACTAGCTTTAATTTGAGTGCTAATAGACATCTGTACGTCATCCTGAGATATTGATTTCTCAAAATGATTTAACTAACAACTTATCTTTCAGTAGATTTTTAAGAAATTTTGCTTTTTAAAAAGCTGTATCTCGAGAAGTATTGGACGTAAATAGTTTTTTAAAGGATAATATTTCAGAAAATTTAATCTTCATCAAATTAGTAAATAATGTACTCTTAGGTTTTCTAGTGTTGTTGGTAGTTTTTAAGATACAGAGCACCGAATGAAACATTAGTGTTTTTTTAAGGTTTTGAAACAGCCGCCATTTTTTATTCCCCCTACTTATATTGGTAGACTCATCAATTTTACACTATTAATTATACATAGTTTTCATTAAAGTAATCAAAAATTGGTGTACTCCACCTTAACGATGTCCCTGAAGATAATCCGATATTCAAATATAGTAAGGCAGATTTTTAAGAAGGATTGGTTACACAGCAGAGTATATAAAACTCATGTTAAGCACATCCAATCTTCGTAATCAACCAAATGGCTGTAGTCCAAAGTGACTGATCGAATACCTCTCCTAGTTAGAGGAGATACACCGTTATAGGTGAGAACTTACCTTAGTCATAAGCCAGCGACCCTACACCAATAAAACCTGACTTACACAGTTTGAGTTAATAGTTTCATGTCGTGTTCGTCTTGATGTACATCATCTAAAGGGACAGAATGTTCTTGACCAACACATCGGTCTTAGAGACAAAACAGTTCATTTCTAACAATGAGTTCTCAGCAGATGAAGTGGCATAGGCACGATTTGATATATCCATTTGTTTTTCGGCCTATTTGCTTTGTCCATTGGTTTCCTATGATGGAGAGTTGGCCCTAGGAGCCAAAGACAAAGTAGGCTGTCCCTGACCGACGAAAGTTGACCCAATATAGCGAGGACCCTGACCTCGAACCCGGGGGGAGAAAGTGACGCCTCCTCCTACAGATGTCCCGCTTCTCGCCCCGCCAGGATCCTTTGGCGCTATTAGTGGAGGATAGGCTACTTCCCAACTGTAACGGCTTCTACCGAAGAGTATTGCCTGAACAAGACTCTTGTTAGCCGGCTTTTATATGCAGAATCACAATAGGCTCCACGTAGCCAGCGTAGAAAATTCCTAATTGAATAGGTCCTTAAAATTTCAATGTATACTATTAACTGCTTGTTAGTTTCCATACAAAATGGGTCTTGTGGTTTTTAATCGCCATATACGAGAGATCAAATAATTTTAAATAAATATATAACATCAAATAATTATTTTTGTATGACTATATGCCAATCGATTCGTCTCTTTGTGAAGAATAAGAAAATCATATTTCTAATTACATTAAATGTTTGTTTCTTATGTGTATTACATTAATGTTGTTTCAGTATATTTTTTGTTTTGTTAAAAATCAAAAAATATACTGAAGATTTCAGTAAAGTAGGTCAATATGATTTTTTTTTTTTAGGAAAAAGCAAATTATATTCGTCTTTAGCGTCATCTCCAACTCTTAAATTCCATTTTTCACCTTCATTTATTAAAAAGATTTTTTTTTTATGCTGGTGACCATTGTTCAAATATTTGTTCATAACTGTCCTGTATTTTATCCAATTCCTACGTGGAAAAGCTGAATGTCTCCTCTTTTACCTACATTAACAAAATTTAGATTTAATGCCTTACAAGGTTAAATATTGGTTTCATATTTAAAGAAAACGTTTTATTTTATATTTTCGGATATAATCTGTTTAATTTGTTAATGGAGTGGAATTGATTATAACAACTACGGACAAAATGTAAAAAAAAAAGTTATTTTATCTACCTTTTTTTTATTAAAAAAGAGTAAAATAAAATAATTATTATTTTTAGTGATAATTTACGGAACAGTTTATAGCCAAATCTTACAAGTTCCATTTATACGAAATATTTACAGGGCGTAATAAAAAAAAACAATAAAAGAAAATAGTATGTAATACAACCTTTATTTGGCATTATTCAAATCCATCTTCAGTTTCTTCGTTATATATTTGTTATATCGGAAATAATAATATTAATAAACCATTATTTAATATGAACATTTTCACTCAATTTATCTGAATTTTCCAGGGTTTTGTTCACGGAATTCGAAGTATAAGAGAACAGTTCATATAAGACAATTATTCTTTACCCACTTTGATTTCTGAAGTATTTACTCACTTCAGTACAGAGTTATTCATTATGTTCAATTATGTCCAGTGGAATGGACACAATGCCATCCTCATCTCAAGGATCATTTCTATAATCTTCCAATTATAAAGCAATAATAACCATTAACATTTGCAACATTATTTTTTATTATGACTAATATTAAATTTTATGATGTTCATTAATTATAAGTACCAATGAAAAAGTTAGAATTGAGTAATCCAATAACAAATACAGTCCTGGGGATAGTAAACTTTTACTGACCTAGTAACGCTTGAGTGATCATGCCCCAGTCTCGATTTCTACAGCGACCTGAGCTTTAGTTTTGTTTCTGAAGGATGTTTTCTAAAGTTTTTTATTAGAGAGGCGATGTGATTTTGGAGAAAGCTACTGGTGCCTGCTGTATCGGTTTTTGGGACACTGGGTGTTAGTTTACTGTAACAGGATACGGAAAACTATATTGTAGTTTGGACAAGTGAAAGTCATTCAGGGAGTGTTGAAATGACCTATTCCGAAATTTTGAATTCAATGTCAATATATTTAACAATAGGAAGGGAGACAGTAAAAATAATGGTAAATTTAAGACATTATATATAGAATATATCATCAAGAAGATATTTAACCTAGAAGGCAATGATTTTCATTCCAACTGATAAAAAACACAATTACTTTCTTCGAATAAAATATCTCGAAATCTCATTAAATTTACAAGTTTTTGCAGGAGCGATCGTACTTCATCTTGATATTGCACATCATGACACATTACAATAATTATAAATACATTAAAAATAAACAGCAAAAATAAAAATTGAATATACATGAAGATTAAATTGAGCTCTCGGTACTGATATAGTTATCTTCAATCAGACCCGACCATTGTAATTTCCATACCTCCACATTTACAAACAAATCCAGCTTTTGGATAGAGGATTAGATATTGAGATAAAAACCATGCAGTTAATTAACAATAGATTACTCAGAAATTTCCTCATTTTACATTTTAGACATCAAAGAACATATTTGATTCCGTGACTGTCGGTCCGTAGTTAAATTTGTGTTCTGGTAAAATCCATCGAACCTCTAATCCGATTTCGATGAAATTTTTAGAGATAGTGTTAGTGGGTATCTAGATAGTTCTAAAGCGATTTTATTAGCTTCCCTTCTCTACTCTCGCTTATGGATGCACAAAATTATTCTTCTAGGCAAACATATATTTCGAAAACGGCTAACCGGAGTTGGTCTAAAGTAGAGGGACAAAAGTATTTTCTTGATACGCATGTTTCAAACACAGCTCCTCCTGTATATTTTATTTAAAAACGACTTATCAAATGTATTGGGAAATAAAAATGTTATAATTTATTCTTAAACTCTGAAATATAGAAAACTATGTACCTTCATATCCTATAGAAACGATGAGGAAGTTATAAAGACCGATGTACTTTTTTTTTATTATATAAACTATAGCAGTGAGTCAACCCTGTGAGTTCTGGAGCCCTCCTGGGGTTTACCCAGCATCAAAAGTTAGGTAAAAATCTGACGGTCGAGTATGATTCTTACGCAATGACCTTGCACAATCGTTGTTTGAGTTACATTTTTGTTGAGATTTTAATTTTTTTTTAAATATTATATATACATCTACAAATGAATTGGACTGTTTTCGATAATATTTCTAACTGAAATATTCCTAAAATCATATACATATAAATATATACATATATATTTTAACTGAGTCATGAATAACCTCGATTCTTAGCTTTTTTTTCATACCATTTTATGGCTCAATTTTAATATAGAATAAAAAAAACAAATTAATACTTACATGTCTTATATGGTATAACAATTATATGGTTTTATCTAGATCATAATCAAAACAAAGTGATCTAGTAAAAACCCATAGCATTTTTTAATAAAACTAGAATACCTATATTGCAGATTTTTTGTTTTCATTTTTAGTATTCTAGATTAAAATACTGGCGATCTACTATGTCAGGAATGATAATGTGCGAAATTTGGCAGCAGTCTCAAGGAGAAGAACGAAAGTAGATAAGTCATTATTCAAGCCCACTTAAAATAGAAGTGTATTCATGTGCATTAGGGCTCTCTTCCTGTTTAATACTATGCAGATTTATTTATTAATAAAGTTTGTCTGGTTTAATTAATTATTTATACTTTTTTTAATAATTATATTATATAATTCCTTTTTTTTTAATTTGTCAAGAGAATAAAAAAGAAACATATGATTTAGCTATCCAACTATATTCCTCTATGTTCAACATTCATACATTGTATCTTAAAGACTCCATTAGTTTTCCTTCTTCTCGAACTTTATACGTTCTCTAAGCAAAAAGATTAGTTCAGGTCAAACTAACCTGAAAGTTAGATCGGTTTTGCAATTCCAGGGGACTATTTATAAGTGGCATCTAAATTATTCATACAATAGTGTATAGAACTATTAATTTCATGGCTTTGCATAAGAAACTAGATTGAGATCTTGTAGTTGGTGTAAGAACTGTGCATACAGAAAACAATTAAACTGCTACAGGCCCTAGTTCAGAGCTGCATTTCAACCAACTGCAACCATTATCATAAATCAAATGCAAATCAACTTATTTTGAACTATTTTGTCAAACTTTTAAGCTGACAAGTTCCTCATTTAAGTTATTATTTATAAGTCTGGGTTTAAATTCAAAATTAAATATAATCGTAAACTAGACAATTTTAATATAGATTAAAATTGTATTATTTTATATAAATATGTATAACAAAAAATTAGGTTATAGGAAGTTTAATAAATTATATAAAAGAATAGCACTGAGTAAATTAAGTAGATAGTCTTAATTCGAATTTATACAAAATTTGGATAATTTTATCTTTATTATATCAATAATTAGATTTTATACAAAACCGATGAATGCCTAGAGGACCGCTAAGTTTTTACAGACGGATTTCAAGTCTTAAGGTATACTTAACAGACAGTGTGGTCAGCATTGTAATACAACAGCCTAATTTTCCAGTAAAACCAGGTACTCTCATTTTTAGCTAAGAGGGCACAGGAAGTATCAACCAAAACGTGAACCCCATTTTGGCTAAGGCAAATAATATTATATTAAGAGAAAAATGAGACATGCCATTTAAAAACCAGCTTCATTTTCAAAACTTTAATTATTTATTTCTTTTTTGGAAGATCACTAGTTTACCGTATTTGATGAATGTAGGAAAATAGTCTGGGTAACGGTTAAGAAAGGATAAAAAATATCAGAAAAACCATTACTTAGTAACCTAAATTTCGCTCCACTTAGCCGGGCTTCATCAGGGCGGAGTTATCTCTCCAAATTCCAACCAAGAAATTTGAATTTGTCAAAGTATACCCGAGTATCCTTGGTAACATGATTGTAAACAAAACAATGTTTGTAAGGTGTCTAAAAGTGGCTGGCTGAACTCACCCATATTTGATAAACACCAATCTATTTGGTTTTCTACCTTTTATTCATTAATTACTTAACTATAATTATTTTTAGTTATTTATTTTTTTATAATAGATCTTTATTTTTTATAATTGTTTAATGGTTGAAGCATCGTACATAGTTAGGGGTGCCTTTTGCACCAGACTATACTCTTCCTCATTATCAACTATTTTTTTAAAAAAATTATAAAATAACTATGCAAGGCCCAAATAAAAAGGTATTTTTTTTCTTGATTCTGCTGGTACACAATTTCTTCTACGTGATACATAGTTTCATTTACGCTGCCGTATGCACCCTTTGATACCGCTATTTCAGCATATGTCCAATTCCAGAATTCGAGCGTTTCTAGGTATTATACTAATCCCTTTGACTTTAGATTAAAATTCTCATATTACTATCGGCTCACATTCAACTTTTTTTTGGCAAGGATTAAAATTTCAATAATAAGGAATGAACAAAAAATGTTTATTAACATTTATCTCTGAAAGAATATTGAATAAAGTTTTAGACGTACTATCGCTATGAGCAAGCGGTGGAAGATGAAAGCCCAGCAATAAAGTACTGGTGATACGGTACACTTTCAGGACCTTCTGGTCCAATATAGGCCAGGCCCAAGGACTCCCTTTACGCGGTAGTTGGAAAGTACATCCTCCAAAGTACCCTCCAGATGGCTACAGTGCCCTCCAAAGTGATACGTTATCCGGGGGAATTTCATCCTCTGCTGCTGCAGCATAGGGAGAGGCCTTTGAGAGGATATTGCCCCGACCGGCTCGATTTATCAAAGCATTCGGAATCAAAGGCCCAGTTTGCAGGGATAATAGTGGGCTCAGTTGACGGCTTGTATCACTCCAACTTGGAATCTCTACAGTGATTGCTAAGTTGTACTTTAGATTTAAAATACTTATAATAAAATTTTATGTACAGATATTTTTTTTAAATATTTACATACCTTTGTTAATCACCAAATTCTTTCATAGTTTATATTTATGCCTTTTTATTACTGTTAACAATGATAGATGGTTAATTATAATTAAGAAACAAAGTAAAATGTACTTTAGAGAAAGAAATTTTGAAAATTCAGCTTTTAAGTACTTACTGAAATAATTCAATGAGGTTAAGACATAGCTGATGTCAAAAACCATTTTATTGTACATCGATATAGAGAGCCTAATCACCATCACCATCACCATAGCCTTTATCGAAACGACAATAAATATGTGTAAATCGATGGTAGTAAGTGGCACTTTCATATAGTCCATTTAGGGGAAAATTTGCTCGAACATCAAATGTATATATTTAATTTAAACTTAAATACCAGTGACGCGGCTGGGATCTTTCGGAGCCCTGCTTTGCCTTTCACACGAGGGTGGCAAAGTTCACAAGGCAGTATGTAAATGTTGTATTTGTATTTGTATAGGCGTGAATGTGAATTTATTTTATTTTCACTAAAAATTGGTTTTCCCTATATTGAATTTGTATTTCCTATACATTGTTTTATTATTCAATCAGTTTTTATTGATATCATATATTTGTTAATTTTTTTTTAAGATTTACTATTTTTTTTCTATATTTATGGTATGAATATAAACTTAGAACGGTAATACTTATTGCCCTTAATTGTGGCAGATCGTATTATTATTATTCAATATAAAACAGTATTTTATAAATTATCTTAAAAACATAATTGCAGTTTCATGTAAGCTTTTTTCTGAGCCAGACTGACAACAAAAACACAGAATATGTTTTTGCTATTATAATATATTACTGTTATAATTTATTCTATTTTGCTAGACATAAACATTTGGACTGGAGGGGACGCTAGTTTAAGTTGAAAACTGGATGGACTTGTAGATGATAAGTATTTAGGATAATATTAACATAAGTATTATGTGCATGACTTATAAAAATTTGTATTAGGAGTTAAAAACATACACATTCTTCGATTAATTTCACAAATATTGGATGAGTTATCACATTGACTACATTCAGTGATAGTTAAATATAAAAACCTGCAATTAGACACCTATACAATAGTCTGTATATCATATACAAGGAAATCAATAAAATAAATAAGTAAAAAAAATGTGTATCATATCTATATCTAGAAGAACAAAACTATATTTTGATAAAAAAGACTGAATTTCTAATTTATAGGTGTACATTTATAATTTATTCAGAAAAGATTGAGAATAAACATGAATAAATATATAAAAGAAAATAAAAAGATGATGTCATTAAAAATATAATATAATACCAATAGATCTTTTGTATATACTATATAAATACTTATACCAAGAATCATCTAAACCTTCTGTTAATAGGTTAGATCTACCAAAAGACAATAAATTTGAAATATGTCAAACCTCAATAAACTCTTGCTCAAGTGACAAAGTTACTCTCAAACTGCTCTAAAATGTAAAGAACTCACATTTTCATTGGAGTAAAATCGTTCAATAACCTACCATACGATTTAAAAATAAAAATTCATAAAAATATTTTCATAAATAACCCACAGAATATTTCAAGAATAAAAAAAGAAGAAAAATTTAATTAAAAAATTTAGGTTTAGGGAGAATAACACACCAAACTGTATATGCATAATCAAAATCTATCAAAGTTTTGGTGCTCATTAAACTATATAAAACCATTTGCATAGTTTAACTTTGTAATTTAGTCCTTAGAATAAGTCTTTAGTGATGAATATGAAAAGTGACCAGAGATCAATCCACCCTCTGGCTCGAGTTATACTTAATAAGGGGTAGCAGTTTCTTGTACAAAAAAAATTTTAATCTTGTAAAAAATATAATAATTATTAGGTAACCCTACTTCACCACAATTATAATCATTAAATATAATTTTAAAATTATGTCTAATCTTATATCATTATAATAAATTGTTAAAACTGTATAAAAAATTGACTATATGAATAATTAATATTAAATATATAATGTTCAGTATGTTAAAAATAGGTTAAAATAATCATAAATAGGACTATAAACATTAAATGACCGGGAAAATATTAAACAGCAGAATTAAGGTTTGAAACCTAGAAGGCACCCATAAAAATTATTTCAGGTCCACAACTTAACATGATTTTTTTTTAAAACATAAAATAACATTATAAATGACATTTTGTATCTACTACGTTTAAAAAAAAAAATATTATTAAAGAAAAATATAAAATCTATTATATTTATATGAGCAGTACATGTTTCAGGAGTACTATACATACTTGTACTATACATGCTTCGTACAGTTCCAAACAGTCAGAAGCGGTTGTTGGGTCGATTACATAGAAATCATGTAAAAGCATTTAATTTTCACACTCCATCATTTCATGCGGGACAGATCACCAGTATAGTCCCAACGGCCTCTGGTTACGGCGCTAAGGGATACCAGGCCTTCAATACCTTCCGACCTTTCGGACTCGCCTTGGATGACCTCTTCAAACATTTTTGCTTGTCAAATATTTGCTAAGTTTAAACAGTCCGCATATCACTTGATATTTAATTAATTAAGAAGCCTCCGAAGGATTCGATTTTTTGTGCAGATTGAGTCATTTGAGTGTGGGAAAATATATCAAGTACTGTAGAACCGTGGTCAAATCGTAACTGGCTCCATCTATTACTCCAATATTGGTGGTAAAAAAAAATAATAAAGTGTAGAATAAATTTTATGTTCGGTAAAATAAAACTAAATAACTAACTTTTTAATAACTATTAAAAACTTCAAAGATCGTTAATACACTTAAAAATAAATCTTATATGTTTTTTTTTCTAAATTGCCGGAATAAATAAACTCCTGTCATATATATTATTTACTCATAACAATTTAATTAATAATCGCTTATTTTTAATGGGATTTATTTATAATTATTAAATACCAATCAAACTTGTTAAGGAAAATCCTTCAGGACAACTTCAAACTCTCATTTAATACAGAACTATATTATAATACAAATTTTTTTTTAGCTTTATTATATATCTTATATTTACAACAGATTTTATATATACATATTCTTCTGCGTCAAAATCAAATTATTAAAATCTATTCTCAAATATACAACACCTGAAAGTTTTTTGTGATGATTTATTCAAAACATTTGATAATTTATTCAAAACAGATAATTTATTCCCAGCTTTCTTTTTTACTAAAGAAATTTTTTGGGAGCTTTTATATATATTTTTTTAATCTCCTTAAAACATAAGATAATTGTAGCTTTTGTTTCTTTTATGGTCATATCTTATCTATCATATATTATATCCATACCGCCTACTCATTAGCCATTAACTTACTCATACCACTAACATATTAAGAATTTTATTTTATTTTAATTTTTACTTAACATAATTTAATTAATATTGGATATTATTTCATATTCATTCCCGAAAACACGGGTATTCAGTTTACCCGGCGATGACTCGATCGCAACTAGGACGGATAAGCGGGGTCGTTCAAAATATGACTTTTATTTATATAAATTATCATCCCTTTTATTGATTACTAATAATTGTATTAAATATTGAAGTACTTTCCTCGAGCAATGTACATATATACGATTAGTAGAGCGAATCCCAATTATACTATATAATTTATTTTAAAAAGATTCAAGTAATAAATAAAACTTGAACATAAGAGTAAATTAAAGAGAAATATTTATTACATTAAAATATATATATATAACCTAAAACAAAAAAAGTTTCATGCGTTTACTTACTTTGTTTACATATATTTTTTTTTAAAAAAGTACTATTCACCATATGTTTCCGAAAAAAACTATTCTTTTTTTTATTTTAATTAGTCAAGAACTAAACTAATAGATCGTCTGTCTTCTTTTAACTTTTTTTTTTAAATAGGCCTATTATAATAGAGGTTAGGCGAAGGAGCATTTCATTGAACGATCAACAGGGAAAGAGTGCTTTCCAACAAAATCAATAAATACTGTTTGCTTTCCAAGAGCTTCCAATCAGACTTCCTCTTTACTAGGTAAAGTCGCTAGTGCTCGTGTATACTCAGCCTTTCTAGGTCAGGTCACCTGTACAGAGCGATTGCCTTGAGGAAACTTCCCGGTATACGCTATAGAATATAACGATAATATATTCAACTGAATTAGAAATTCTTTTTATTTCTCACAACTGTTAAAATTTGAATAAACAATTGTATTTTTCCCCTCGTATAATCTAATGAATAGCACTCATAAAAATGAATAAAATAATAACACTATCACTGTTTATTACACTTTAACTTCCATTTTAGTAGATTCAGTCATATTTCGTTCCAGGAAGTAATTCTATTATTTCTTAAATAAAGAGCCTTCAAAACTTAAGAGAGTGAGAAGGGTTTAAGAATATTTTCATTTTAAAAATAAATGGTCTAATTTTTTAAATATGAAATTAATTTAAACTTTGCATTTTTTCATCAACTAACATGCGGGGTTAGCGTAATCTCATGCAGTTAATATAAGAGTAACAAATTAAATTTGACCGATTTTCACGTCACTGAGAGAAAAATATTGATACAAATATATACCATCTTTTTGTCGAAGTGAGACAGCAATTCATAAATTTACTCAGTTCTTCGGAGCAAGGCCATGAATGATTTAATTTACGTAATAGAAAGAACGATGTTTTAATTTTTTTAAAGTAAGTCAACTATTCATATCACAAATATTATTAAAGTAAGTAATTAATTCTCATTGCCTCATTTTTTTTTTGTTTGACTCCATAGTAATTGAACGTTAGTTTAATATTTCATTATTATTCAATTAAAACTACTAACATCCATTAAGTCCCGACATTCTTTATTAATGACTTTAAATGTTTGCAGTTTCAGGCCATCATCAAGGATATTTTATTAAATTATATAACTTTTATTATAAACTTATTATTAACAATTTAATAGATTGGTCTTGATGATGGCCATGTTGGCTGAAACATTGGACATTAGAAGTTATCAATAAATAAGAGTGTTGAGACTTTATGGATGTAGATTATTTTAATTGAATAACAAAATCAATCCCAAACAAGATATAAAAAAATATATAGTTCAGGGTAGTTCAAAATATTTTATTTTATCTTTAGTTAAAAAAATTGAGTGGTTTTGTAATATTTTTACTTTTCTATTTTGTTGATTACAAAATATTTTGATTAACTGTAATTTATTGACATTATTTTTGTTCTTTTACATAGGTATGTGTCTTAATTTGTATCTAAATAAATTTTTATAGAATTTATTTTTAGTTAGATATGCTTTAAATAGTTTTATATTATTATCCTTATATTTAAATTTTATTTTATAAACTAAGATTTTCCAATTTTCTTCTTATATGTTTTGATTTGTTTTTCTTATCTTGTAATCATACTGTTTGTTATTTTACTTATATACTAATTGATCTACTCGATCAGCTGATATTGTAACTCACACATACCCACAACTATTCACACAACACATTCAGAAGCAAATGATTCCAACATAAATAAAAAAAAAATAAGCAACAAGAATAATAAATAAAATAAAATATTAAAATCGAAGGTAAGCTATAATTTAGAAAGGAGAAAATGTGCTTTTAAAAATTCAAATTCCAATCTAACTTAGACTTCCTCATCTATGAGAGCTTGAAATAAATTTGGGGTCAGTCCTATTCTCTTTATTATTGGTAAATAGTGAGGGCATTCTTGAAAAATATGTTTAATCGTGAGCATAGACTGACAATATGGCCTATTCTCAAGCGTGTTAGAGCAACTTCCTCTCTGAAACCGCTGCGGTATGATGTCGACAATGGTTTTACTTCACTTAATCACTTCTCGGTTCTTTCGGCTAAGATCAAAGCGTAGTTTATGTTATTTTTTCTTTTATTCTTTTATCACATATATATAATTAAAATATGATTTTTTAAAAATCAAATTATTCAATAAATATAACGATGTAAATCTTTAGGGATGTTTTTCTTTGACGGGACTAAACCTCCACATCATGAATTGTTAAAAGTAAATTTAATGGTTATAATAGCCTAAATGGTCAACCAGGCCTATCAAGTAATAAAGCATGGCCTCTTCGATTTTGTTTAACGTTTTATTCTGCATACAGTTATTTCCAAGTAACGGACAAAAGCTCTTCAAGAAGATCTTTTCCGTTTTCTTCCAATTTTACCTTAATATAGATAAATTAAGGGTTTCTCGTACATTACATAAACGCACGTAAAAATTATTCACAAGTGCCTAGCGGGGTTGAAATCTTGAATAGTAACGCAGTTTTAACAGAGAGAATTCTTCATATTCAATTCAAGGATTTCTGCTTAAAGAAATAAAACATTTAAGAGAGGACTTATTGATCAAGGTACTCGTCGACTGTTACATAATACTCCTTTTGTCTCAGAGCGAAGAAAACTTGAGGTCAAATATATACCAAGGACAGCTAGCCTCGCAAGGTCAAATCCAGGCCTTAGGGTTCTGATTCATTCACAGCCTACGGCTTTGATTACAGCTTTAGAGTTTGAAACGGATAATAGTCTATTGCCTGTCAAGTCATTTTCTGGCGTTTAAATTACTTCCTATCCGAGTAAGGGTAGGCTTAAAACTCTACAAAAGCTTTGATGTGACTGATGCCCGCTTAGGAATATTAACGAGGCAATCATCTGTGAAGAAAGAAACACTTATAACGCCCACATTGTAACTCTATAATAAACCATAATTCTTAGGACTTCTGGTGTCATCTTAAAGGATACAGAATAAGGGAATATTCATAATCACAAAATATGAGTGTTGCCAAGGTGAACCGACTATTTTTTTAAGGCAAATATTATATGTCATGATTCAATTATGTATCCTTCAACATGTTCCGGATTCAATTTTAATCGACACTGATGGATCCTCTTTTGTCACAAACAACTCAACTCAGAAAATAAAAGTGCATATAACGATGAACTCGATGAAATAGCCTCATCAATCCACATTTGACAGTAACACATACCAAAATAGTAATTATAACTGACTCTTTGAGTACATCAAAAGCCCTATAGAACACCTACCTTAGAAATTCACGCTTATATCAATATGCTGGAAAACCTGGGAAGATCTGTTTACTTTAATGGGTGCCAGGTCACGTGGGGATCGCTGAAAAAAAGCTAGCAGCTAAACAAGTACTAACTCTTCCAGGACATCCAGAAACCTCAAGAAATAAGTCTTCCATTATAAAATGATATATCATTAGTTGGCAAGCTATGAGGAATGAAAGTGCGACAACCAAATTCAAATACGGTTAAAAAAATTAACCCTAGACCACATCAAATCGTTCCGATCGCAGAGAGGTCGCAATAGATTGAGAATAAGACATATAGATTTGACTCATTCACATTTGTCCAAAGTGTCAATATTGTAAAGCTACAATAATCGTTAACCAAATCTTTTAAGAATGCCTTTTCTACACCAGGGGTTTAAGTAGATTAGGACCAGGTATATCAGTAGCCCAGAAAGATGAACAAATAATTATGAAGTTTTAACGTAAAAAAAACAACTATTATTGAGCATTTAAACTCAGTAGCTATCTTAAATTTTAAAATTTCAGAAACTTGGAATTGAAATTAAAAAAAAAATGAAAAATCTGGAATAAAATATGAAACATCATTTGGATTTAACGTCCTAAAGCCCTAAGAAACAACTCAAAAATATATGTAACAGCAATATTTTTAACAAATAATCAAAATCAGCATATGTAGGTTACGAATTAAAAGTGACATAACTAATTAGTGCTGTAGTAATTAGAGGAGTAGCATGATGATACGTGATGTACTCAAAAGATCAAGGTTTGGTCCTTGAAGTACTCCGGCTCTACAGATCACAAGTCTGTCTGGGTACAAACCAGACTTTTTCTTTTTATAAATTTATTTATTTTTTTGTTTTACCTTGCATATATTAGGATCAAAGCATGTAAGGATGGCTTATTGAAAATTCAAATTTAAGAAAATTTATGTGTTTGTTTATGAGAGAGTGTGTATGTATAGGGGAAGCTATTTTTATTCATTATTAACTGGGTAAAAATGAACAAATCAAAACCGTTTTGATTATATTTTCTGTATCACTTGATAAATTGTAATAGTGTATAAAGAAATTTGTTACATTTAGTGATTTAGTGATATTCTCTCTCTAGATACAAAGCAATATCCTGTCCTGCACAACTAACTCAGAAATTTCCCAGGAAATAAGATTTTAGCAGATTCTGATAGTAAATCAGATTAAATTATATCACATTATTAGATTTATATACCTTTATTGTAGGAAGACAGTCCGGGTGGTGGTCAATAAAGGTACCAAAAAAGTAGAATATTTATTGTTAACTTAATTTTTTCACACGTGGGGGATAGAGTGGGCTCAGGGATCCTCAGGTCGATTCTGTAAATATTGTATATATTATTTTATCATTATGTTATTTTATTTATTTATTTTTCATA
>NW_027105232.1:326551-342597 GCF_000696795.3 Halyomorpha halys
TATATTTTAGAAAATATTCTTTATAAAATTACATTAACAATAATTGACTTTAATTTTCGCATAAAACTTTTTTTTCATGCGAAAATTCAACCATGTATAATTATTATTAATAATCACTGATTACTCAATCACAAAAGTTACTATAATGTTTCTGCCATAAGGTACAATATTTCAATACTAATTTCATTTTCTTGTCAAGTATTTTTTTGTATTAAAAGAACTAATAAAAAATGTAGAATTATACAGCAAACTGTCGAATAAACATGATACATAATTTAAGGCAAAAACTCATAACTGACTTAAGACAGAATGACCTAGGACTTAATATACAGTAGTAGTCAGTAGTCACATAAAATATTTGTCAACTTCCCAAGTTGAAGTTAACTACAAACGTGAGAACATTCACCTAAATAAACTAATTTAATTAACATCCTAAGATAACGCTTTATCAGACATAAGCGTAATAGTCTGTCTGAGCAATGACGAATATAAAATAATTACACTCAAACTTCTTGTTTTTTTTTCTGTTTTTGCGAACTCGAATCATATTGATACTTTAATTCGTTTCGAAAAAATAATTTGATATTAAATTTGCTACTAATGGTTATAACAATTTTGTTACTAAAGAATGTAATTTCTGAGATAAGTGATGGACGATGTCTAATCCATTCAGTCCATTTCAAAATCATATACCTTATCATCCAAAAACTAGTTACATCCTAACAATATGAAAATCTAACCTGTTTTATATTGTTATGTAACACTAGTAAACACGAATTACTTTTTCTTTCTACACAGTAATGCACTACTAACTCACATTTTATTTCTGTTTTTAGAGGGTTCGGAAAAAAAAAAAAAAAAAAAAAGAAGAAGCACGCTTTTATGTGTTGTATTGGGATGGAGAGGGAGGTAAATGTGGAAAATCGCCTGTTGTTTTCAGTATATATTTGGGGCTTTTTCTGCTGGTTGTAAATTGAAACCTGTTTTTCTAAACCTTGTAGTTTTTGAAATATACATGAGACAAATATGCCTAATCAATCGCATAAAAAAAAGGTTATACGACCACTTTTGCAAGAAATTTAATATTAATTTATCTTGTATAGAACTAACTTCACTAATAAAATAGTTTTCAGCTCAATGACTAATGTTTCGACCTACACTTGGTTATTCTTCAGTGTGTCAAAGCATGGGCCAATATTAAATAGTTTAAAACTATTTTTTTAACGCAACATTGACCACCTTTTGATTCATATACTGCCAATTATCTATATATAATAAAATGTAATATACTTCAATTTTGTAGATAATACATTTTTCGCAAACCTCCTTTTTTTCGAGATATAAACCAAAAACTGATAAATTGTACGTTATTTACCCGTACCACACCCTGCTCCTAGACTCGACACACAAACCTAAGGGACTTTATATTTATTAGGATATAATGTTCTGGTGGTACGAAACAATGTAGGAGGAGGTAGCTTTTTAATTTTTTAAATGCTTGATTCAGTGTCTAATTTGACTGGACTATACAATTATTTAAACTTTAAACAATGGTTTCTTTAAATGTTTTACATATTTATATTTATTACATAATAACTGTTATAAATCCTTTTTATCCAATAATTTATCAAACGTCTATAAAATCAATCATTTAAAAATAATAACACCTTTTTTAGAGTTATATTTTTTTTTTAATCTTGAATATTAAAATTTCTCTCAAGGAGTGTTTCTTTTTTACATCTTAGACTTATCACTGTCACAAACTCAGAATGATATCGACTTTTGAACTAATCCCCTCTATACCTTACTGTCATATAATTTCCTTCCAATTTTATTTTAAGCGCAGGAATTATCTTATAAAAGAAAAGAATAAAGGAATGTTTGTTGATACGTGATTTTTATCACTGTATAAGGAATTTAACTCTTCTCTTCTGTTGAATCTTCTTAAAGACGAAAAGGATTAATTAGTGATTTAAATTGGACATTTGAGTAAACATTCATGAGGTCGTGATCAATACAATATAAGATAAACTATAACTTGAATATTGATAAATTTGGAACACTGGGGTTTCCATTGTTTCCTAACAACAAAGTGATCAGAGTGATTTAGAAATTAGAAAGCAAAGCTAAACAATTAAAAACGATTATTCAAGATTGCTAAATGAATTAATAACTATAAATAAATAAAACAACAGTTTGAGGCCAGAACGGGGAAAGAAGATCGCAACGCAACCACATTACCGTTACGTGGCCTTGACGATAGTCGGCATTGGAAAGCGTCATCGACTAGTGACGATTCTGCTTACGTCATGGTTCGAGGAATGGGACCTGTTCCAATCTGTTATGTAACCTAGTATCGTTAAGGAACCTGTTACATGACATCCTTTTCCTTTTATTTTCTTCTTCGAAAATGTTTATAAAACTGGAAAATATATTGTAAAATATATAGCTTATCTAATTTTGATTTAAGAATGAAATGAGCCCTGAAAGTAAACAAAGTTTAATTTAAAAAAATATATGTATATATATATAATTTTAATTTTCCAGGAGAAAATTAACTTTTTTTTTTTTACATATACTTCATTATATTACATTTTCAACAACGTGTTGAGTAGTTTACCCATTCCTAAGGGCATAGTAAAAAAACAAAACAAATATTATGTAATTACAAGAGTTAAACGATAGAACGATTTTATGAAAGTAAGTTAAAATCAATTATCCCCATATATGTATATATATTATTAATCTTTCCGAAAGAAGTAACCCTTTTTTTTACAATATTTATTATTACATTTTCAACAAAATTTTAGGCAGTTTGTCTATTAAGACCAATGTAATTGTTCTAAATAATCATATTGCATACACAGCAATAAATAAAAAGTTATAATTAATATTAATATATGTATTTTTTCTAATTGCTATAAAAACACAAATTGTTCAATTGTATATCAATATTTAAAAAGCTCCAGATTGAAATGATTTATAGCCAATGTCGTTCAATCTACTGCAAATAAAAAAGAGTGATTTCACCTTTTTTTTTTTTTTTTTTGAGATTCTACAACCAAAAATAAAATTGTCCTAAAATCGCATCCGTCATAAATGCGCCACGGGAACCACGAAAAAAAATATGATAAGGTTTTTAAAATTATATTATTTTTCATAATTGATTTAATGTTAATATTTGTGTCTATGAAAAAAAAAATGAGGTACAGAGATTTTAATAGGTTTAGGCCACTGATAACTTCCAAAATCATTTATTGTCTTCAATTAAAGTAGGTATAAAAATATTTTGAGTATAAAATAAGCTTATGATTGTTTAAATAAATAAATTTAAAAAAACTTAAAAAAAAAAAAAACTTAACCAATTTTAAAAAAATAAAAAAATAATTTTTAATATTTGTAAAACTAGTTCTCCTTTTCTATATTCTTTATTTTTCATTAATTGATCTTCAACGTTTCGGAGTCTTTTCCTCACTTTAGGGTTACATAACCAATAATTTTAACATTTCGTATATTACTAAAAAAATATTTTTACATAAATATAATTATTATTTATACATATTACACATACAATTTTTTTTTAGAAATAACAATCGTACTAAATTGTTTCTTAATCATCTTCTTAACCCTATCATTCTTCGCCCTATATATTATTAATTTACAAAATAATTTTAATTCAATAAATAAAGAATTAAGAAACATTTTATAAGTACAAAAAAGTGTTTTGTGTTAGATATTTAAAAAAATGTTACCACCCCTTAACAAAATACAAATTTAAGGTTGGATGTAAATCCTCAAAGTCAACAATAGAGGACAAAACAACAAAGAAAATTTGTTTTCTTTGTAAATGGAATGTGGCTAGATTCTCGGTGAAATTATTAAAGCTACCTGCCGGGAAAAAAACATACTAATAAATTAAAAACTGTTTTAAAGTAGAATAAATTTACTATATCTTAAATCTCATACTATACATTTGGATCTCTACGTCCAAAAGATACAGATTTTCATAAACCAAATTTTGTTCTCCAAATAACATAAGATCATTTTTTTCTTGATATTGGAAGATGCTGTGCCCACGAAGATAATTATAATCAAGGATTTTATTGTGTATTCAATTTGGGTGCTAATAGAATGATGTGTAAGTCTAGTTATCAAGATCACTCACTAAATTGTTCTTAGTGAAAAGTTATGTCTTAGAAACTATCATAGTTAGAAATAGTGATCTAGTGATTTGTACTATAAGCGAACATCACTCAAATTTAAGTCAATTAAGATCAAATTAAATTTTAGAGTGAATTTTAATAACAGAACTGGTAAATATAGAATTTATAACAGGATATCCTGCAGTTGCCTGGGCTTCAGTCTTCGGGTTGTGGATGGTTTTCCCAAGTTGTAGGTCACTCCTCCTTTAACTGTAGGTAACTGGTAGTGGAACTTTATGAACATTAATTTGATTTAAGCCTCTATTGTCTCTATTTGTAAGTGCCAATGCAATTGGCTGTATTTCATCTCAAAATACTGAATTTTTTAGTCCTGGGATTAAAAATATGATAACAGTGTATACAAATTGAGGGTAAATATTTTCAACAAAAATGCTTTGATTTAATAAAGTTCTTTTACTAAATAACCTCTCCTGTGAAAACTGACATTTCATATGGAACGACACAATAAATGCACCCTATTGTAATTCATTAAGATAATCATTGTATTTATTTTAGTATTTCCCACGATATTTTTCATAGTGTTTATTTTTTATTATTTAGAGAAAAAAAATTCAAAAAGTTTGGGGAAGGAAAAATATTCGAATATGGAATCATGTTTTGAGCATCACAACATCGATAAAATAAAACCTGAATAATGGGGGAAAAATATGAAACAGTTTGATCACTACAGGTAAGTTTAAATATGTATAAATCACATTATTTTGAAGTATAATTTTGAGATTATTCAATTTTTATTTTAAACTGTTTTGAATAAAAAAAATGAGTATAATAAGATAATTTGGTGATTAGAATAGCCCCCTAAGTACCCCTATTGGGGGCCTCACCACAGACCCTGTAAACCAATTGTCTTCGGTAATTACACAGCCTATAAGGACAAGGCATTATGCACATCCTCTCACGTGCCTGCAGGACCTTGACATGTGGGCATCCTAAATAAGGAGCAATGTCGTCTACTATTGCAAACTGGCTCCTTCCAGAATCACTTGTGCATCGGTGATTCAGCCGCAGTCTAAGCTTCCTACTTTGGCAAGTGTCTAGGCAGAGGATTATGATTATAGAGAAAAAAGGAAATAATATGAGAATTCGAATTCCTGAATTCTCATATTATTTCCTTTTTTGAGAAATCAAGCACACATCAAATTTAAATGAAAATTATTATACGAACATACTTATCTGTTTATTATATCCAAGAAAGGAGACATTGCATCGAGGGAATCAGGAGTGAATCACCAACCAGACAGTGTTATAAGCTAATTTAAGATTTTTTGTGCTGTTATGTTGGCTAAAGTACTACAAATAATTATAAGTACGTAAATGACATAAGTTCATAAGAGTAAGCCCGCAAAATATAATATTTAACAGCACTGAAATATTTTGCTAGACGTGCTAAACGTTTGTAGCAGCAAAACGGAAATTTATTCCACCTAGGTCTCGATTTTCTAATAAAACTTACTACTACGACAAGTGTATCTCATTCACTTATAATAAAAAGGTAGAGTAACTGACTATAGCAACTCCAGTAGTGGTTGAGGTTTTTCGACTATGATAATAACAGGGAGGTACCATAACCCTACTCTCCTTCAAAGCAAGAATGACACTAAGGCGTCCAGACTAGGCCAAGCAAGTTGACTAGGCAACATTGCGTTGACCTTAATAAGGATTTTGCAGATTAATGTAACTATCTGTAAAATCGTTAATTTAATCTAAAATAGAAACCATAGATTTTGTAGTAAATGTTATTCAAAATTTCTTGTTATATCTATAATGAAAATCCATTAAGCCGTTTTCAAGACATTTGAGCTTCTTTCTGTTCTGTGAAATTCATTTCAATATTAAGAATTACAAAATATATTTACTATTCTAAAAAGTAATGAGTTAAAATAAAATGGAATTAACTTAGTCAATTTTTCGATTAATGTTTTATAGGACCATTCAATAAAACATTAATTTCTTTCAACGAAAATATAAAGTTTAATACAAATTAAGAATTCCACATAATGGTTGTTAATTAAATAATTGTTAGTTATTTATTAAAAAAAAAAGTAAAACAGTAAACATTTTTTTTAGAATATACTACTAAAAAAGAGACTGAGAGTTAATAATAATTCAAAAAACC
Source organism: Halyomorpha halys (assembly GCF_000696795.3). Lineage (NCBI taxonomy): Eukaryota > Metazoa > Arthropoda > Insecta > Hemiptera > Pentatomidae > Halyomorpha > Halyomorpha halys. The sequence continues at coordinate 332,891 of NW_027105232.1, forward strand.
AATATTAACAACAAAACGTGAGCTTATAACTCTCAACTTTTTTTAGTCCCCCTGCCTAACCATTTCTGGCATATGGGGTGCAGCAGCAACTCTCGACAGTCAACTGTCAAATAAGGCGTACTCGATGCCAATCCTTCGAAAGGAATAGACCCCACCTACTGGCGTACCCCCTCAATTATACTCCTTCCTCCAAGAATAATAATGGTACCTTTGATATTACGCTCAATCCAACCTTCTATTTTTCTTATGCCGAAGCAAAAGCTCTGAGGGATACTTTCCTTTAGTTAAAATCCCATACAATGGAATAGAAACACCGTCGTGTTACATACGAAGAGCTGAGAATGACATCCTTGTTCAACAGCAATTGAAATACTGTCATTAATTTATACAATAAATATACAATGACTTATCTTACTGGTACGACTGGCGATAACAATACTAAAGACTGCACGGACTAGTGCTTTCAAAACAAATCACTAGATGATTCTCGAGGGAGTATATATTAGGAGGGATGTAAAAAGAAAACAGGACAATAATGCTGAGCCATAATACTCTTGTTATATTTTGGGGAAGGTCAAGATTGAATGTTGATGTATGGGTAATAATATTGTCTTAACTACCTATTGTACAACCACTTTATAACTTCTCCGACTTTTAAGCGAGAAGCCACTTGAGCTTTTAAGTATTAATTTCAATTGCATTTAGTCAGGCTCTTGTATAAAACTGTTTAGGATACATATATTGATGGAATACGTTTCATAGGAAGAGAAACTTACAGTGGTAACCTACTTAAACTTACTTAAAAATTTCCAATTGGATCAGCACATTGTAGATTCCTAAAAATGGTAGGGGAAAAAATGGAAATATGATAATATAAATCATTTATAAAATATATACTATCATAATAAAAAAATAAAATATCTACCAAAATACCAATGTCATTTACAAAGTGATTTTTCATGTTTACGAAAAACCTATACACGCCGAGATAAGTTACTCCGTACATTATCCGTGTCAAAGCTAATGTTGAGTAATGATTAATACAGGCATCTATCTACTTGGGAGAAAGTTTAGAGTAGAGAAGATCGCTTGCCAGTACGTGACAAGCCTCTGGTGAGGGTGCTTGAAGAAGATTGACGATCTTGTCGCGAAAGGTCACGGCGTGTAATGGCTTAACCATATCGCTGTCAAACAGTGAAGCTGTCTTGTACCTCCTCCGTAGATATAGAAGTTAATTACGAGTCTGCCTCGAGTTAAAAATGGGGACATTATAAATATTAATTTTTCCATATAGATAACTTATCTATTTGATCAAATGAGGACCCTCTAGTTATTATTGTAAGCGAAAAGGATTGTTACTCCATTATTTATTATTACTCTATTATTAGTCTATTAGAAAAGACGACTCCTAAGCGATGTGATATTGAATAAATGGACTGAGTCATTTGGTTCTTGGTAGCTCAATAAATTTCGCAGGATCATAAACGACGTCCACTCGGATGCGTTGGTAAAATTAGTCTACTATTTAGATAGATACTCTTATTTGCTTCGTACTAACTAATTCTATGGCAATATTTTATCTACTTTTCGATGATTTAGTAATCGTGTAAATAATTAATTAAGTAAAAAGCGCACTTAAGTATAAACAATTGTATAGACTTATTTATCTAAAAGTTTTAAATAATTATTTTTTATAAACGGTGCTGCATCGAACGATATTAAAAAATATTATTTTTAATTATCGGTTTTTCTTCGAAGAAAATAAAACAATATTGTCATTCTATTACTTAAAAATAATATGAGGACACAATAAAAGAAAAGGAGGAGTTAATTAAAAAAGAGCACCATGGGTCTATTGAGCTTTTTGGGGAAAAAGGCTTAATCTTTTCCTTTAAGTCTCAAGATTATCTTGTGAAAGTTTTATTCCAATCTCTTATGTCATTCTACAATTCGAAAATCACAAATATTGCAATAACTTGTCAATGGGCTATATTTTTTATAAAAACTACGTTTCGCCCATTTTGCAGGACCTAAATGATAAAAACTAAAATAACATAGCAAAGTAAGAGAATATATAAGATGAAAAGTAACCTAAGTTGTGGCTAGATATGATTAGGTGAAAATTTATATCACAAAGAACAAAGTGAATAAAATATAATAAAATTAAGATATACAGTAAAAAAAACAAGAATTACAAAAAGGTATTAGACAATTAATGAAAACGGAAATAATAACAAAACAACTCTACAATTTACAGGAAACTTAGGAGTGGCATAGTCCCCTATGAATAATGAACCAATACAACCTACGATGGGTCAGTACTTTGTAAGGAAGACCGGTTATACTGACTGTCAATCAATACTGATTGTCAAATTAACAGTATTGACTGACTGTTAATCAATACTGACAGTCAAATCTGACTGTCAATATCACACTCAACCATCAGATTCCCGAATTATGGGTACCCACTTTCATAGCCCATTATAAACTACACTATATGGCACAAACCGGGCTCCCATACACAAACAAAGTAGAACTAGAGTTCTAAAATTAAAGTTGAGAGAAATTTTTCTTTATTCGAAATTACCCTTTCTTCCTGGTTTGAAAACCAAAAATTTTATAAATAAAAATACTTATCATAGAAGGTAATTGAGAATGACGAAAAGCCTAAACAGAAAGTGTGTTCTAATAGGAATTCGACTATATGGGAGATTGCGCATTTTCGTCACTTGATAACGTTTGCTTGTCACCATAGTTATTAAATAATGACTTTTTTTTTTCACTTAAACTATATATTATCCTTTCAGTTGACAGCATGATTAAATCCAAAAAGCTATTCTTTGATAATTCAATATTGATTCTATAACAATTTACCTATGGTTAAGGGCAGAATGTACATTTTAGTGAACTGTTTTATTTTTGTATTTATGGCGTATTTTTGGCAAAATAGAAATATATTAAATGTTCTTTTCTAATTGAATGTGTGATTGGAGTTTGTCAATTTGTCAACTGATTGAATAATATAGGAACTATCTGAAGTAAATGAAACTTGTGCGTGCAGCGCATCAGAATTTTTAAATTATTTTATTAATCTTTTTTTCCCAAAGAATATTTGATTCATCTTATGGGCGTTGATGATACTTTTTTTCCATAGACGTAGACAATAAAGGAAAATCATATCCAGAACGTGTTCTTTTTCCGATGAGATTCGAACTGTGAAACTGAAGGATTAGTAAAGATTCGGATATACTAAGAAAGAAATATACGTTTGCTAACTTTTAGTGATGAATTAACATCATATTTTCGAATCCTGTTTTCAATATAAAAAAAGATTGATATTTTGGTGATTATGTTCATTTTTATGCTTTTAAACAAAGTTAACAGATCTGACACACATCTTAAAACTGTCGAATGGCATTGGACTTTATATATATAATGGACATCTAGCTGGTCATTCCTGAAATACAGGAGACCACCACAGACATTAAAATCGATCCCCCAGGTCAGATTCAAGAGCTTGATTATTGACCAGAGCTGACGTAGATCATCATGAAAATTTAATGAGTTTAAAATAGACCAACAATAGAAAAATTATTTTAATTCATATCCAACCCCTATGAATTCTAGCATACTAATATTTCTTTTTTTTATAAAGAGGGAAAAACTTCAACAAACATTGTTGATTGGATTCCATGGTTCCATCGATCATTGATTGGTCAATTTAGATTTTCTGGCTCAGGACACACCAATCAGGAAGTCTCCAATGCTTCAATTGCCGGGCCGGAGCAAATACTTAACCAATTGAAGCCGACCTTGTGCGAAGTACGCAGCAACGAAGGGACGCATATTCCGGGAAATGGTTGCGAGGTATTGCATTAATTATAATTATTTTTAAATAGTTTCGATTCGATTTATTATTTTAACTAACCATATATTTTCCTGAAGTCCTTAGGTGTCCTTTAGTTTACTTAGCCCAATGAACCACGAACAATCAGGGGTTCTTTTCGACCAAGAACATCGTTACTTATAGTTGCAACGAGTTCAGTACTTAAAGGTAAGAAACTCACCAGAGAGTTCTTTTCAACTGAACATATCTTTTCTTAAAGACGTGATGAATCCAGTACTTAGGTATCGTTTAGGTATGCTTAGGGCTAAGAAACAGGAACGATCAGGGAGTTGTTTTCAACCAACCACATCTTTTCTTTAAGTGCAACCAGTTCAGTACTTAAAGCTAAGAAACAATGCGGGAATTATTTTTAACCAAACACATCTTTACTTAAAATAGCGACGAGTTCATTACTAAGGATTATTTTTTTTTTTTTGTTTCAACCAACCACATCTTGTCCTAAAGTTCAGGTTCACACAAAGATAGCTCCCCCTATTTGTAATCCCCTCAATCTTATTGTAGTTATGGAGCCTACTACCAATTCTCACCCGATCATACGTAACTTTAAAATTATCCTAAAGTTCAAAAAAATGTTATCATTGAGACGTTCTAATGGATATATAAAATATTAAATTAATAATGTCTGACTATCTCAATCTTTGTGGATTCTATTAACCATTTAGTTTAAGTATAACTTAAGGTACTGATTAATTGCAATATAAGTTTACTACATCTCCAAATTAAAATGGAAAATCATAATTCATTAAAAAAAATAAACAGTTATCAACAACCCATCAGAAAACGCTTTGGAACTTTATAATTTATAACGCCTTTTACAACTATAAATAATTCGAAAATTTTAACTTATGACTTAATTATTGGTAATTAAAAAATAGCTCGAATCAAGGAAACTTTGCTACTCGATTCCAACTATTTTTCTTTATTATTCCAATAATAACACCTGTTATTATAACCTGACAATATAAAGTCGCTGATAGAAACTGCTATGTTTATACAAAGGACAGTAGTAGTTTCCGCTTAAGGCTTTTGGCGCCTTATCCAACCGGAAGCCATAAGACCATTCTAGGACCACCTTAATGGGAGAGTTAATTCGGCCACTGTCTATTGACGGATGTCATTAAAAATATATAAAATATTTTTTTTAAAATGTTTTATTGAGGAAAAAAAATGATTTGTATTTATAGTAAATAGAGATGCGTATAGGTTCAGGTTAAAGTATACCGTAATAGTCTATTAGTAGTAATAGGAGGTCGTCGTTTGGAAACTTTCCTTTTTATCAACCATAAATATTAAATATATTAAAAGTGCGACAATTAATCCTTGCTGTGATAAAATTGCGTGAAGAAATATCAAGTTATTTTCAAAACTAAGCAAATACCAATGTCATAAAACTACCTTATTATAAGCTATTTTAACTACCTCTTCTGTATTAAGCTTCAGCTGGTTAAACCTCTAATTAACAAGACCCTTCCCACCATAATTATCTACCCCGTGGGCTTTCCTCAGATTTTAAAAGGATTAAATTTTCCTCTAATCTTCTTTGTTCTTTTTTTTTCTCATCAAAGCATCCAGAGAAATCCAGCTAACCTTTTGTAATGATTCATTAACCCCGATTTAGATCCGGTGGCATCTTTTAAAAAATCTTTCTCATGCAAAAATTTTCCATGTAGAGCTATTGAATAATTTTATTTTATTTTTATTTCTACTAAAGTTAATTAATAGAACTTCGGAAATAAATAATTAAATAACTCATAAAATTAATAGTAATTTTCTATATACCCTCCCTAAAAGACATGTAGCAAGCTTATGGGTATAATATTATAATTATTTTCTGCTAATCAACTGTATATATTTTTTTTTAGAATAAATAAACAATATTATTATTATTATATATTCCCTACTAATCTACTATTTTTTATTTTTTATTCAAGCAGATGTAAATTGAAATGTAAATTGTAGTAAAATAGATCTATAAATAAATCGGATTTGTGTTATTGTTTTGTTAGTTTCTATTAACCTTATTCCTAAAGAATTAAAGTCGTTGATGGAGGTTGCATAAATATTTACTTTAATGTCACTAAAAAAAAGAAATATGCCAGCTAGTGCCATATGAAAAGATGCAGGGCCTATCTTAATGCTCAAGGTAATAACTTAGATCCGTTCATTGTTATGAATTATTTAGGTTGTAATAAATAAATTAATATGAGTTTCAAATGCTTTATTAATTGAACATTAACATTAGTTAATTAATATCAATATTAATATTCATATTGACAACATTCAAGTTTTATTATTACTATATCTTTTTATTAGTTATTTAGTGTATAGGCCTTAATATAATAACGTAGTAGATATACTCTGTTATTATATTAAGGCCTTTGCCCTGATGTCATAATAAATAAATATGATAATAATAATTATAACTGTTAAAAATGCAAAATATAGTTATTATTTTTTACAATTATTTATGATAGTTTTTATTCAAGAATAATAATACAAGCAGCCACAATCAAGTGGAATAAATATTAGCATTTGTCTCATATTCTCATAGTTTTATAGAATAAAAAAATATATAACAATAATAGTAACAAAATAAAAAACAAAATTTACAAATATATCTAAAAATAAATGTATTAAATTAATATATTCAAAACTGATTAAATAATAACACAATAATTAATACACAGGATAAAGAAAATATCATTTAATTAAAAATAAAATAAATAATTTTTTCCAATATTTTATATGTTTATTACTAATAGGAATAAGTGATTTATCAAACATGCCAAAAGGTAATGAAATAAATATAATAAATCAGAAACCTTATATTTTTATATCCTAACTTTCTTTATAAAGTATCGTATTCAACTTAATAAAGATAAAGAAAGAGAAGTGTCAATCCTGAATAAAAAGGAGGCAGATAAGAGAAAAGTTAAACAGAAGTCTGGGTGTGCTCTGAATACATTAATCTATAATAAAAAAAATAACCCGAACGCCGTAGACGTTTTTAGATATCGAATTATGGAAATGTTAGATGAGAGCGGCGTGCCCGCAACTGCTTAGTATTCCGTAGTCTATTTCTGGCAACCGCTGACCTGGCAAAGGTTAGGATCGTTAGGGTTCTTAGATATTCCAGATAGTATCCCTTCAAAGGTCACCTGTCCGTTCGGGTGTCAAGGTGTCCGAGTACTTCGCTGATAATTAACATAATGTGATAAGTTGATAGTCATACGTTAGCTCGATGGAACATTCTAGGTTGCAATGGGTTTTTTGCAAGTAGTGATTAGATATAGTAACGTTTAATATATAATTATTTTTAAAAAAGATAAACGTTTCACTAACTTTCACATCGATAGATTAGTTATAAAGTATTATTGTTGACATATTTTCTGTTCCTTTCAACAATTGTCAAAACGTTGCGTTAAAAAAAAATACATACACAAAATATATTTGTTTTTTTTTTTAGTTTTTAGGAAAGAAAATTCCTTCATAATAAAATATAAATTAGTGTGATATAAATGTCATTATTTTCTTAGATTTGTATTATAACTCGGTTTAGAAGTTCCAAAAACACTCATAATCTTGAGTGATAGAGATAAACATTATATTTTGTGAAAATAACCAAAGTTATTATAAAAATAAAATAATTAAAATTTTACTGGTTTGGGTTTCACGGTAGATGATGTTCGGGTAATGGGTCTACTCACTCTTTTTCTATACCCTACCTAGCCTATACTCTAGTGATAGTTTATACCCTAGTACCCACCCCTACATGCTGCATCTCAATGCTTGCATCCTTGCACCCCTTATCCAGAGTAACTACCTACAGAAGGTGGACCTAAAATGTGTACAGCACATGACCTTGAGTTCTATAGTAGTACGGTTCCTCCAAACTGGCCCAGTGACTTACTTCTCTATAAAGGCTGGGCGATCAGGAAGCTACTTCCCAATTATTATTGCTGCTAACACTGTTATTTCATGGAACGAGAAGGAAAGAAAGACCAAAGCCGAGGTAATAGAATGGAGTTGCAAAAGGGATACTAACAATATCCTTGGAATTAGGAACTGGATGGCGTCGGCACAAGACCGTGACTATTGGAGGAAGCGATTGGAGGATACCAGTCTGAAACTGAGCTTTTGTCCCATAAAAAAAATTAATAAAACACGGGATAACATTTTCTATTAGAAAAATCACACGAATACAAAAAATACACATTTCCGCAATGTAACAATTCACTGCATGGATTTTTCTTTTGACGATTTCTTGGACTATAAAATGAAGGAAATACAGAAGCGACACCACTTCAAAGAATATACAAAAAACTGACAAAGAATGATATTTTAAATATATTTTTCTGTATTTGTAATTTAAAAATTGCTGTTTGTTTTATAGAGCGAAGTCAAAAGGGCAGTGGGTACTACCACCATTAAACTACTGTACACGGAATATAGTATTGTTAATATAGATATTCAGGCGAGACTAATTCTAACATAGACGGGGTTTTGATTTGTTTGTTCGTTTTTAGATGTCTTTTAACACACTAAAAGTCTAGAATACTCTAACAGTACAGAATGTTTTTTTTCTACCATCTCGAGTGTTTGTCAAAAAAAAGACAAACAAACGTTTGAGTAGTCTTACCAATCACCATAGTTTTTATCGAAGAGTAATAATACAAACAACCAGATCAGTAGTATTAAGTATTAGTGTTCTAAATACTCATTCACACCATAAATAACAACTAAACTAAAGAAAAAAAAAGAAGAAACAAATTTAAATGATAACAATTATAAGAACAAAATAATAAAAAAAATAGGAAATCCCATATACAAATTTTAAAAAAAAAATAATTAAATTATATCATAATAAATTAAATTTAATGATAAAAAAATATATTTAAGCAAAAACGAAATAAATACTCTTTTTTCTCCTTATTTTATGTTTAATAGGATTAGAAATAAGTGAGCAACGATATGATTATCAAACATGTCAAAATGGTATGAAATATATAAAACCACTGACACGTGCTTAGTTCTCTTAAACCACAAATGAAAAGTTCTTCATAATGTTTAACGGTTGAATAATAAAATCGGTTCCTGAACATTCTTCAGTAAAACTACCTCAGGTACGTATCGCCACATGAGTACGAATACGTAGGTCAATGACTTCTATTAAGTGTTGAGCATAGAAAGCTATCTATCGTCGTTGGATCGAAGATGAAGCTCTTCATAATTCACCATCAAGCTTAGATACCTGGAGGCGGAAGATGGAGGGAGACAGAATCGATGGAGGTTGGAAGATCTGGGCCATGACGTCAGTTGAACTTGACCCGCCCCAACCCCATGGCGCCCTGCCAACTCTTGCGTAACATCTACAGGTTACTGCGGCTACCGTTACACCTGTAACCGGTTACTTTTACTCATTAACTGAGTCACGTATCAGAGCTGGAACTTACCTTGAGCATTTTTAACTATTCTCGGCAAGTTAATGCTCACGAAATTATTTCATGTTTCAATAATTTAGTGGCCACAAACATCAATATTAACAGGAACTTCTTACATTTTACACGAATTTTCCTTAATATATCAGTAAAGTAAAGTAATGAAATGAAGGTGTGGTTTACCATTGAAAATGATGGAAGAGCCCCGATATCATAACAGGAAGATGCGAATGTACTCATAATAAAGGCATTAACAGAAAGGACTTTAAAGGAAAAACTACCTAATATAATCGTAATTTTAATTAATTTATTATGATAAAATAATTTAATAATATGTAAGTAATTTTAATTGATTTATTAAA
>NW_027105232.1:342759-346418 GCF_000696795.3 Halyomorpha halys
TTCACCTACAAGAATAAAGGAGAAAGTAGAACATGAACGAAGAACTCGAAGCCACTCCTCCATATTTTCAATACCAGCACCAATTCAAACTTTGAAAGATCAGATTTCAATATTATCTCGAAAATTAATTAGAGTTACTCCTACACCGTTAATCTGTACGCCAGTTGGTTCTCCTGTCATTCCTGTAATAATGACATGTATTACATTATTTAATATAGAGATTTGTACTTTGGATTAGTGTGAAATTTGTGAATATTCTGTGTAGATTTCCTTGCGAAGGGGTTCTTTATCTTAATATATAAAAGGATAGATACCACTCACTGAATATAGAACACTAACTCAAAAATGAAACTAGCTATGAAGCCGAAATTATTATTGGTGATTATTCTTACCTTTTATAGGTGTTAGTTTAGAAAAATGCGGACTCTTTTAAAAAAATATAGAACAAAAATAAAAAATTTCTAACCCGTTTTATCTCCATCATTTTGTTTATTCTTATTTTCACTGTTAAGAAGCAGTTCCGTAATATTAAGCATAAAACATATTTTTTTTAATTTATCTTTTGAAATGCTTAAACACATTAGGTATCCACTGATTATTCATTAAGTCTTATTGAACAACATATTTATTTTCATTATGCTTTCGTGCTTTTGAAAATATGCAGTCTAAATTATTTGCATCATACCGCAGCTAATATAAAAATATAATTTCTTTCTTAGAGTATGTAATTAATATGAACTAAATGTTTACCTTTCAAATAAGAAAAACAACTTTTTAGGCGCTTAGAAAAACAACTTTTTAGGCGCGAGAGTCTGACAATTTTTGGTAACGATTTAGGGCTCACGTTATTCTCAAAATCATGCGTTATACAACAAATAGTTTATGTATATACAACACATCCTTGAGGTTCCGTGATTCCATCAGAGTACCCGTTAGGCCCTAGTACCCTCTCTTGTTTCTCCCAATTCGACAACGGTTATTTGGTTTACGAAGGGCTATCTTCAGAGCTTGGAGGGAGTTAAGGTGGTTTCTTCCTAATTTCTGAAGCCTTTTAAACCAAAAAATCTATTTACTTATTCTTACTTTATGTTCCTCTATCCATTCATTAAATAATACATTCCAATCGATTCATTCATGCAACCACCTTCCGGATAGCTCTTCCCTTTTGAATTTGACAATCCTCCTCCGTTCTTTGCTTAGCCTAATTCATAATCAAACCTTCGTATCAATGCAACAAATAGGCATGAATTTAATAACTATACATATAGCCATGAAATTAATAACTACAATACAATTGTAATAATTATTTAAAATCATAAAGTATTGTACGTAATTATTACTAGGGACGTTTGCCTCAGTATAAAAATATTTTTCCATTACTTTAAATTTTAATTAAGTTTCATTTCATTTCATACTACCCAACATCCAATCACGGAATATATTCGGCGCTATTAAGCCTTCACCGAAAGATATATTTCAAAATTTCAACTTGATATCGATAAAAGTGAATCGAGACTAATGTCACGTAGGAGACGGGGCCCACTGATGCCGTGACGAGGTCGGGCCGGTGACCATGAGACCGCAGTAGTTCATAACCTAGTCATCAGATAAGTAAATTAGCTTTCTTTTTAATTTATTCAATGATTAATATTTATTCATATAAAATATCAGAAAATATTAGGTAGTTATCATACAAATTCTAAGAAAATCAACATTTGTACCATCGTGACTCTACTAGATGAATTTATAACATAATAGTAGGGGTGGAACTGCGAAATAATAAATAAATAGTTTAAACGTTACAGACGAATTTATAGTTTTATTGGATCTCTTCCTCTTTAACAGCCTCAGAGGAAGGATTATAACGGAGGGGGCTAGCTGCTAGCACAAGTGAAGCCAAGAAGGCAGACTTAATGGGATTCGAGGGCGTGTTGTCTGACAGTAGTTTTACAATGAAATGAGAACTGGATAGATAGCTGTGTTAATAAATCCCGGTCTCGGGTCCGAATTCGGCTATGGCAGATAATTATCTATTAGCTGTAAGCCAAACCTTTGGTTCCCACTAGGGGATCCAGCTTCTGTAAAATAGATACCCTCAATTGGAGGGAAAAACGGGAGTTGAGAGTAATCATGAAAAATCACCTCCTTGTACAACCGCTGTTCAAGAAACAGTGCTTCTAATGTCCTAAAGCACTGACCCTCCATCGGTTCTAGCGGTACAGGGTAGTTATACAATGAAACTAGACGGCAAACAAGTTTTGTTACTGATTCTTGTAGCTACTCCTGAACCATGGGCTAAAACAAACAATATTAATCTTATAATGAGGTGTAGATAGTTGACCGTAGATCAATGACTGGAGAAGTTTGTCGGGGGGGTGCGGTCAGCAAAGAACTTTTCAATTGTATGTTACTCTAACTTTTCAATTGTATGTTACTCTAAATGTTGTTGTTATCTCTTTTGTTCAATAGCCCTGATGAAGACCTGAAACTCAGGTCGAAACGTCGGCGTAAAATAAATAAATATGGTTTTGTTTATTTATGTTGCTCTTTGCTGACCGCACCCCCCGACAAACTTCTCCAGTTATTAATCTTATATTCATATTTTTTAAAGTTTTGTTATTTTCTAACCATGTAGTTTTCTCTCCTTCAGCCTTTTCTTTTTCAAGTGTATTTAGTTATATTTTGTTAATATAAAATATAAATTTATACAATCTTTTTTAACAAAAATATTTGTTCAAATTTTCGACCTAATACATGTTAGAAACCTAATTAAAGCCTTTTATCTAGAATATATTTTAAAAGTTAATGTTCTCTATTGTTTTTTAACCCATGATATGAAATCGCCAGGTAGCAGTATAAAAGAATCTCTAGTTGATTAATCACGTCTACAATATTTATAAAGCATATTAAATTTTCTCTGCACACATTTTGTTAAGAAAGGAGCTGTGGTTTGTCTGGTACTACTCTATTACAACACTTGAAATAAAATTAATATAAATTAAATTTATTTGATATGGATTTACGAAGACTAAAAAAAAAATTAAATCTGTACTGGTCTCAGTACAGTGTACTATATCAGTACTTTATAGTTGGAACTAAAATGGAAAGGAGACCTTTCCATTTTCCCAGACCTTCAGGACCATGAATTCGAGAAATATGGGTCAGTCGTAGATAACGATAATAACGAAGAGGATAGAGACGGTCTGGGACAATAGAGTTTCCATACCATTTCGGTTCCACTTATTCATGTTTTTCAAAAGGTAGCAGTTGCAAAAAAAAAAAATAAGCCTTTAGTCAAATTCGTCCACCATCTCTGGACGCTAGTTTGACATAGTGGGACCATATTTTTTTTCTTGAAACATTGGATTTTTTTAAATTAATATTTGTGAGGAACATATGTATATTATAGGGATGTGGAGGGGGTGTCTAGAAGGAATAGAGTAGTATGAATTATTTAAAATAATAAATTTTCTATTTTATTTATTAAATTTAGAAAAAAAGATAAATTACTAATTATACACAACTTTATTTTGGTTGTTTGTTTGGTGGGTATCATTGTTAATTATTAAATGTCAATCATATAGACTAAGGAATAAACCTTATAGACCTGTATACTAACCCCACATTATTTAATATAAAGGTGTATTTTTACATATATA
>NW_027105232.1:346468-364757 GCF_000696795.3 Halyomorpha halys
AATATTTAATAACTTACTTTTTTATTTTTTATTATGATTTTGATAAGTTTTATATATAAAAACTTAGAGCCAATAAGAGCCAAGACTTATCACAATTTTATTCTATATCCATAATACCTATCTATATTTCGAATGTTTGTAACTTTTCGACTAAAAATAATGTAAATTAAATTTTGTTTTCAAATTAGAGACAGAAATAATAGATTTTGTCTAAATATGAATGAAAAATAGTTTTTAACAGCAATATATATTTTTTTTTAAATAAAGCAATATTTTGCTGAGGTATAAGCCCTGAAGAAAATGACCTCAGCTAATAAATGACTGGTAACAAGCAAAATTTTAACTTGACTTTTTCAACAAGTGGCGGTAACACAAAATGAAAAACTTGACCCCTTACCATGGTTAGAGTAGGTCGGTCACCTGTAGATAACTAGGCAAACATCACCTTCGTTGTAGATTGCCTTATAAAAAAAAATTGTAATGGTTGGGGCGTAAGTTCCAAAGGGCCCGGTTGTGAACGTTGTGGATTCGATTCTTACTTGGGGCAGTTAATAGTCCCAAGAAATTAATCTTGACACCAACTTGGTTAGTACTCGATGGAAACTTAAAGTACCCGTTTGGAGTTGGAAAAAAGAACTTGCCGGAGTAGTTGCTTTTCCCTCCTCCCACCAGATACCATTATAAAAATCCCTATTTTAGCGTCTATCGTGGTGATATCAATTATTGTCCTCGTCATTAATACAACAGTTAAATTAATACATTAATGCAGTAGATAACGAGTATTTCCACCCAACCCTTATTATATATTCCATATATAGGTTAGAGAAAATATAAGATTGGGCTTCCTAAGGTTCATAATGTGGTTCATAAGGTTTATTCCTTGGTCTTTGTGATTGATGTTAAAGATAAACTATGTTACTATAGTTTACGAAAAAAATTTAAAACTCACAGAGTAGAATCGGCTGGTAATTTGTGTCAATAAATTGAATTAAACTGATTCAGTTGTATTTTAAACAAAATTATCATTTAGCACCTCCATACATAAAACTGCAGTAGTTTTATTTTTATATTTTAGTTAATAATAAACAATTTTTGTAATTTACAATACATGTTCGAATATCCTCCACATGTTGTCCACTAAGACCTTGACGACATGAGACAGTCTGCTTTCTTACGTCAAAGAGCCCGTGCAATTAAGGTCAAGATAGCAGATAGATCTAATGATGGCTCTAAAATATAATATTGACTTTGAGCAAAAACAAAATAATCAGTTATTGTATGAAAAATACAATTCGTAACAAAAATACATTTAAATAAAAATTGATATTGAGTAACAAAGTTATTCAGCGGAGAAGCGTTGTATAAAAAAGGTGTATTGAAAAGCTGTTCACTTCAGCTATTTTGAGAGCCAATATAAAAGGCATGAATTATTATTATTTATTAAACCTACAGTATAATTTTATGAATTTCATATTAGTGACGATGGGGAGGAGTTTACGACAAACATTTACTACTCCGACCGTCTTCTATAGGTTCGAATAAAATTTTTAATTTGATGAAATAATGCTAACACAGGTAAAATTTATTTTTAATTATTATTTTTTAATGTTTTGTAAAATATTGTATCTGTGCGTGAATGAGTCTAAAGAGCCATAAAGCTGAAAATAGTCATAAATAACAATATATTAAACTTATAATACGACTCAGAACTAGAATCTCTAGATAAATATAATTGATATCATTAAAAAAACTAATTCTGTTCTATCTCAAAAATAAACAAATTATTTTGCACTAAAGATTCTTCACCTAACTGAACTAACTACAAATAAATTTAAAATATATCTGTTAAACTCAATGCAAATTCAAATAGATAAAAAAAGATTGTTAACTAATGTAATTTCAATTATTTCATGGTATTTTTTTCTTTTCCTTAACCATTTAAAATGTTTTTTTTAAACTCCAAGATCGAATCAACGAGCTTTACTTTCGTTCTATAATTATGTTTATGATTTAAAATAGTTTTATTTGCTTCAATTTTATTTATTTAAAATACTTATTTATTTTAAATGTCTATTGAGCTCCTAACCCGTGTTAATCTTCTATTTTTTTTACAAACTTTAAACTAGATATGCACTATGCACCTTGAAAGGGAAAAAGAAGCAAAAAGAGGGAATCAAACTCCTTACTCTCAGATTTACGTTGATGTTAACAGTCCCTCCTGGATGATTGCCTTCTAATACTCTTCCACGCCCCTGGAAATCATGATAAAATGCCGCATCTTTTTGGCTACACCTTTCTGCCAGTATTCTGATATTACTCTGTATTATTACTTTCTACAAGTTTAAAATACTATATATAGGTACAAATAAGTTTCCGCCGTTTTCTATACAAATTAAAAAAAGATATTGTGAGAAAATGTTACGTTACGTTTTACTTAAAGTATTTTCCATGACTAGCCTCTATTTTTCACATCTTTCTGACAGCATTCGGATACCACAACGGAAGAACTTCATTTCAGGCTATCCACGAATCGATCCAATTTTAGGAAAATAGGTTTAATAGCTGACAATTTCAACAAAACCTTCTAATGGAGACATTTTTTGTCCACAGCGTAATCTTACTTAACATTAATGGGTAAAATATTGAACTAAAGTACTATAATGTTTATAAAAAAACTAATGATGTATATTCATAATTTATACAAAGATTCAAAAAACATTTGCGTTGAAGAAGCTTAGGAAGTTCCTGGAATTATATTTAATTCCACAATTAAATAAATGCACTTAAACGAAGAGGACAAAGATAGTGGATAAATCAGGCTAGTTTGCGTGCTACGAACGCATGTAGGTCTAGGCGTTTAATTGGCAATACCTTGGGCACATGCAAGATCAATACAAACAAGGCCTCCCGTTTATCCGAAACCTTACTTTAAAAAACTAAAATGAATTATTCTACCAGAAAATAAAAATATATTTCAGGAATGAAACATTTAAATATGTTCAAAAAGGGTAAAATCCTATCGTATATCATAGTATGTATTTTCAATCAGGTCTCTATATATTATATCATCTTACCATAACAGCTAAAACAACAAATACGCACATTACTATTACTATATATATTTACATAGCAGCCTGATTGTATGCAGACATTTTATTTAAATTAGTATGGAACAAGGGGGGTTCAATTAAGAGGAATTTTATGTTAATTAGTCAGTATATATATTTTCAACAAACCAAAATAAAATCCCTGAGGAGGGAATGAGTTAGTAGGTTAGTTTAGTAATTATTTTGATAATATAATATAACAACAAATCTTTAGGTCTCAGATATTCAGATGTGATGACTTATCTGAGTGACGTCAGGGAAGTTCGCGTCGCTTCCCTCGTCCAGGTTGAGCCGAGGTGTTAATGGGTGAAATGGTGAAAACCATGGATTTTGCTTAGTGTCTAAAGAAACGTCTCTCTGCCTGAGAGGCTAGTCAGCTAGTCCTCGGCTGTGGTAGGGTATGGTAGTAGGGGCAGTCCAGGTCCTATCTTGCATGCCACGATAAACAATATCAAGCGGTATCGCAGGCGTCTTCAGTGTCTTTCGGTGTACGCGGCAAGGAGGGGAATCAGAAAATGAGACCCCTGACTCTGAATTCACTGGATTATGTAAATCCCACAAAATAAATACCATTATAGGAGAAAAACAAATTAATTGAAGACATTATTGGATAAGTTTATGTTAAAAAACATATTAATTTCGGAAAAATGTAATTTGATGATTTCTTTTTTCGCTATTTTACACCTGAAAACTCAATTTTTACGTTAATTTAAGAAAAATTAAAGAATATTCCATGTAGATAAAAGTATTTAAAATATTATTTCAGTTTCACACGACTTTTCGTTTTTGAACTAAGCCGTTCGCAGACAGACCATTTCAGGTTTTTTGGACTCATGGGACCTTCAAACATGAATTTTTGTCGAAAACTCAAATTCAAAATTTTTAACGATCGCAATAGTTTTCCTTACTATATATTTCATACATAGGTAAGTGAAAGTAAAAGGAAATGGTTTATGTATTACTCTTATAATTCCACTCCAATACAGGCATATTAAACATTTTAGAAACAGTAAATACTTAGAAATATCGTATAAAATTTAAAATATTGTTAACGATTCCGTTATTTTTGTGATTCACGCCCTCAGGACGCGTCGGATCAAAAAAGTCTCCTATATGAATTCGTCTCGCAGAATCGCAGGCAAACGATAAAGCATATACCACTAGTATAACTAGTGAAAATCTAATCAAAGTCCCAAACTCTGTAGAGGTTCGGGACAGGACGACTCTGAATAATATGACACCCCTTATATTTACAAATAAACTAACATAGATTCATCCAGCCATACTCAGGAATAAATTAAAAATCCAATAAAAATAACATAATAGGTTTGAACTAACACGAATCAAAACTACCGTCATACTGTAGGGCGCAGGTTTTTTTTCCGATGCACAACAAGGGGAATTTATAAATGATCAAATAATACCAATAAATTTCCTAAAACAAGTAGATTAATTAATTTTGTTTACAATATTCTATTAATTTATTTTGTTGTAAATCAAGTATCTAATATCAAATTAAATTAAGCAGTTATATTTTTCTTTTATCTATTTCACTCTATTTAAAAAATATTCAGGGACAAGTATGCAAAGGTAATGTAAAGAAATATTGAATTGTATCACTTAAAATTGAATAAAATTATTCGTTATCCTTATACTAAAAGATTTGTCGCACAATAATTATTACTTTGACATCGATTCCTATTAAGCAGGATGGATGTGAACCAAAATCCTACTAAATAAATTTCCTAGATTTGATAAAAAGTTTCTCTAGCATTGGTATACCTAATGCGCCTGACTCAGACAACCGTATATATAGCAAGTTATCAGACCGAATAGACTAAAATAGAATAATACATTTTATTTAATAGTCCCTACTATTACTTTTTATAATTAAAATAATAATGATCAATCTTAACAGTTCTAATCAACTGATACTAAATCTCGCACAGATTCAAGGTTGACTCGCCCATATTTCAGCCCTTAAATGCCCATAAGCGAATCGCGTGCCGACGGTCACAAACAGGTGAGACAGAGCTGCCCTTGACCGGCACGCGGGCTGCTATTTCTGCCTGACCTCCCTTCATTGATTCCCTACCCCCCGGACCAAGGGATGGAGGAGGGAAAGCGTTCGATCCAAGGCTTCTCTGATCATCGGCCCCTTTGGTCAATCTCGGGTGATACTGCACCTGTTGAGCCGTGGACTGTAGGCAATCATCAATAATAGGCAAATGATTCCTTAAATATCAATAAAAGTAATAATTTTTGAATTGTTTCCACCCACATACAAAATATGTTTACGTCAATAAATTACTGTAAAGTGTATTTTTTTTTCCATTCGGTTTTTACACCCTAAAAATCCTTAAACAAAACATTTCGTAGCAATAGAAAAATAACTTTTTAAATTAACATTCACTTGGACACTTTGATTTTGTTTCGAAAATCGAAACAAAATTGGAATAAATTATAGGAAGATAGTCCGGGTGACGGTCAATAAAGGTAACTGATTCAGGTATCATCTGTTTCAATTTATTCATTAAATATTCACCATTTTCGCCCACCGCTCAATCTAGAAGAAGAAAACGGCTAGAAGACGGAGAAGTGACCGCGCCAGCGAAACTTCCAACACCTGACATAGATAAGATATAACACATAAGACTCACCAAAAGATTTGTTCTTATATCATATTACTAAAATGATTATCATCTATTAACTAACACACTAACAAAGGTTGCCCCTCCGGGGAGTAATGACTTGGTTTGAAAAAATATATATTATATTTGTTTATTAACAAGTAACATAAAATTGCTCTTAATTCAACCCCGACGTTCCACACTAGTTTAAATAAAATTTTAGTATACATTCAAGGTTCCTCGAGTAATGCACGAACAGGTCCTTGTGTAGTGTTCTCATAGTGATGACTAACAGTATGACCATTGTCAGTTTTTTTTTTCAATTATTTCAAGTGGAGTGGAAAGTGAAAGATGTGAGATGCGCGCACCGAATCGAATTTTTGGAATAACTCTAATCACTTATATTTAGTATAAAATAATATTATATGTTTGTGATATTCACTTAGAATTTGGAAATATGTATATAAAACATTGTTTAATCCTACTTTCAAATATCATTATTTTATTGTAATCAAATTATTCCGTATGATTTATGATTTGTTAGCGGATTTATTTTGTTTAACTTTTTATTCTGTTCTACCAACTCTAAATGTCCAGGTTCGAATCCAGCTATGGTAGATCATTATATATTTTGTTAATGTAGCCGAGAGTCAACCCTCTGGTACGATAGCCACCCGGAGTCCATCCACCCCGCCCATATAAAGTGGGGCCCTATAAATGGGCAAAAATCTGGCGTTTGAGCTTGATCATGAACTAATCCCATCTTCGCACAACCATTGTTCAAGAAATAGAACTTCCTTACAAAGTACTGAACCCCTAACTCTTCAAGTGTTGTGGTGGTACAGATTTTTTTTTTTATATATATTCTTTTGAATTAATTTTTCTAATATTCATTTAAAACTCGTACAATAACCTAATTGATTTTTCTTGTTAATTAAAGAGAAATGCTTTATTTAGGCAAACTGCCCAAATACATTGGATTGCTACAACACACAGCGTATACATCAATCCATGACTGGACATATATACACTACCATACATTAACATTTTTCATTTTTCAAACAATAATCTTCGATAACATAAATATGATACACTTCAAAACACATTTTTTTCTTAAGAATGTTTTTTTTTCCTTTATGTATTTTTGTTTTCCTGCTTCTCGAACAAAGTCAAATAACAATTTACCAATTCGTTCAATACACTATTCTCCCTGTTTCACTCCTTCATACCTCTCCTCTACAGAGATCCACTACAAACGTGTGATAAATTATTCAAATTAACAGTAATTATCAACAGATAGCAACGTATAAATAAAGGAGAAATAAAACAATCACAGTCGTGGAACAATTTGAGAAAAAAAAACGAATACATACAAATAAATAAATACGTTAGAACACACAAAGAAATAGGTTATAAAAAAGCTAAGCAAAAAAAAAAAAAAAAACAATTGAAACAAAATAAATCTTTCTTGTTAATTATCTTTACTTCATTTCTGTCCCTTCTTCTATTTTATTAGAAGTTAGTTACCATGTGATTTATGATATTAAATGTTTTATTGATTCATTGTTTATATTTTTTGCATTTCACTCCAAGGTATCAAAGTCCATTCTCATTTACTTTAATTATTCTAAAGGGATCTATCACAGAATAAACAAATAATACTATTATTAAAGAATGGAAAATTATATTGTAATTTCTTTTGTCTACTTAGAACAAATTGTACTTTTTTACAACCGCCATTTAAAGCTTAGTGTTCTAAAAATCAAACAAAAATTCCCAATTTGTATTATCCCTTTTTTAACATGATGTTACATTGTTTGGATTGCTAGGATAAAATAGATTATCAACAAAGGGAAAAATCAACTTTCCTCCTCTTAAATTCTATGCTCATTACATTACCCGTCAGGGCGGCTTATAATTGGAAATGAAGCAATAACTGATGCTGAAGTTTAGAACAACAAAATTTCTGGAAGTTAAATCATTTTCTATTGTTAACCACCCGACCTTTGACCTTTGAGATAGTTAAATAACAAAAACATTTATGAAACGTCCCGGTAGATAGCGTCAATACAGACCGTTATAGGAAAGCGGGGGTGGAATCGAGGTCAAGGTCTGCGGCTGTTTGACCTTTAGGCCCGCCCCCAACTGCGTCATATTCCCGCCCCCGGCCACTCTCTCTCAATATTTCCTACCTCTTGTCTAGATATTTATTTAAGTGAAACATTAATGAACGCCATATATGACGTACATCATCATACTTTTTTTATTGATTTTGTGGAATTCACAACTGTATTCAAGCTGTGTAGCTTATCCTATTAACTTGAATTTTTAAGTTAGTAGGATAAGCTACAATGACTTGAAAAATATATAAAGAACAACACATTAGTTGCACTCCATTAAGATTTCTTCATTAGAAGGCCTCGAGGCCATCTTATTTTTAGACGGCTTAAAGGGTTAGTAGGAATATAAGAAGTAATAAGGTTAGAAACCACCAAACCAAAACTAGTGGGTTTGGGTAGTAAGGCAGGTTATCATGGAAGGATTAATATCTGGTTCGAACTAGATAAGCTACAAATCAAACAATGATATCTTTATGGATGACTTTATTTGTTAAGAAGTAAGAAACATGGAGGATTTTACGAAGGATTTTTATTGTATTAATTGAATACGGGAGGCATTTTACGGTTTTAGTGTAGTCCCAAATATCATCTCCTGAAGATCTTATATGCCATAGTCATATAAATCACTGTTTAGTAATTGATTGGAATCTTGAGTCGTTTGTCTAGTGAGTTTTGAAAGAATCGGAATCCACGTGGTTACCTATTATTTCAGTCTTGTATGAGGATTTTAAGTTAGTCGTTTGTCCATAGTTAGTCCAAGGTATCGAATCTGTTCGGTTGGAATATTATTAAAAGAAAATACGACGACGGCAGTCCGTCGATCGGGGAAATATTTTGGCATGCAAACAATCATCAAAGATAATACCTTGATATAAAAAATTTCATAATATCTGAAAATAAAAAATTTCAATTTTAGCGCTCCTATAATTGTGAAAAACAAATATAAAGTTTCTTTTTGCCTAGATTACAACGGTTTAACAAGAGATAATTAAGTGGAGTGTGATCGCTCTGGTCTATTTCTAATTCACCACCCTGCCTTACCCGGTTCTGTAAAATCAGTTTTCTCCTTTGATAAAATCGACATGGGACTAACTAGATAGCAACCTGAGAATTTTATTAAAATCTCGATTGTGCCCGAACAAAAATTTGGCTACAGTTGAACCAAATTTTTCTACATTTGAACCAAATATTTCCATTGATACCAAACCTATAATGTAGGTACTATTATACCTAAAACCTATAATATGAGAGAAAATGTTCGATTCTTTTTATTGTACAATAAAAAGCTTCCCTGAAGTTTGCAGATTACAAAGCTTCCCTATCATTTGCAGTAAGGAAGCAAAAACTAGGATAACAGCTATAATTTGGTATGAGAGGGCTCTTAAAATTATTCTAGGGCACAGTTTCGTAATGAATCTTATAATTAGTATTAGTTCATGAATATAAGAATACAAACAATAACTTTTTTTTCTGACCTCCTTTATTGAAAATATTCATATAACAATATTAATCTATACCTGACTATATAAACATTTAACTAGTTCTCTTCCTTTGTCATATCGCATTATAAGGGGTTGGGCTGGGTGCGCTGAAGGCAGGGGTTACAATATTGCCATGTTGTACTCCGCTGCCGGGGGAGTACGAAGAACAGGAAGGGCCGCTCCACTGGGGGATGAAATGGGTTAAGATGAGAGCCCGAAACCCTTCCCTCGGCGAGGATGTCAACCAAGGGGACAGTGCTTTGCCACCTCCTGGGTCTTGTTGGAGGGGCGATCTCTCTGAACAGTGGGTTAGCACATGCCTTCAGCCCATCAAAAAACTTGATGGTCCTACGGCCTATGAACTCCGGTACAGAGGGGAGCTGGAGCTCGTCATGGGTAGCACTGTTCCTGGCTCTTTGGAGTGAAGTTCCTCGGACTATTCGCCGAAGGAGGGAATTCTGGAAACTCAGCAGCTTTTTAAGCGTGGCCTTGAAGAAGTGTCGCAGGAGCGGGGGACCATAAAGCACAGTCGGTGCTCTGGCCACGGCGGATGATTGGTTTGTAAATCTTCAACTTGAGCGGAAGTGAGATCTGCTGTGAAGTAAGCAGGTGAAATAGGCAGTAGGATTTCGACCGGGCCAGTTTTAGTCCCCGACGTGACTGGAGAAGGTAGCATGCCTGCTAAGTGTCACGCTGAGGTAGAGGATGGTGTTCGAGATTCTTCGGCTTTCGCCGAACCGCTGGGGGAGTTTGCCCTTCTGAAAGAACATGGCTAAGGCATCTGTCTTCGCAGGATTCACCCTGACGCCGTCTCTATTCATTGCAGTTACATTGGTAGCAGAAGCATTTTCGGCATGTTGGAGGGATATTATCTTCGGACTCATATTGGAGGCGTAGATCCCGATATCGTATGCATAGGCTGCTACTACTGCCTTTGGGTGCTTGAGGGCGACTACTGGTGCTGTAAAAACGACAAACAGTAGAAGTCCCCGCACAGAGCCTTGAGGCACTCCGCAAGAGGTGGGGGCCGCAGGTGAGTAGTCCCCGCCTACTCGTACGGCGAAAGATCTTCCACTTTCGGGAAAGTAGTAGCGGGTGGAACACGCTCTCGAAAGCCTGGCTACAGTACAGAGAGATGAAAGTCGTCAGTTCTTCTTCATCTGCTCTTGAAGCTTCGCCAGATGGTGTTCACAGGCGACACCTCGCTGAAATCCAGTTTCCTCACGGGATACAACATCGGCTTCTCTGCAGTGCTCCTGTTATGGAGCCTTGCTCATGAGCGAGAGGAGGCTGATCAGGCGGTTTTACTACAATCACGCGTACGCTGAAAGACATTGCGCAAGTTATTTCGCGGGCCAATCAGAGTGAGGATATACTTCGGTGGCTTCCTGATTGGTATGTTTCTATTGGCTGCCTCCTAGATAGTAGAGGTGATCACCTCCACCTCGTCCGGTGTACGATATTGTACAATTTATGGTAGTGCTTCGGCAACTCCTGTATCCTTGCTAGTCGGCCTTAAATAATTCTCAGTGCATTTTCCAATATAGAATAGTAGTACTACATATAAAAAATCCGGATGTAAGCAAAATCTATAAATTAAGAACTCTAAGCATAATGCTAAGTTGAAGGCTCATATCAAAATCATTAAATTTAAATGGTTTTAGTCGCACTGATTATTTATTTTTGATGTGTACCGAAAATTTCAAAGGCTATACCCAGGTATCAGATATCAGATATCATCTATTCTTCCAGGTCTAGCGCACTGAAATTAACTGAAAGAACATGGTCTAGGGATAAATATTGCTTAAGATATAAATGTAGGTATAAATATCATCCTTTGATTAAAAATTTGGTATCAATCGAAGCCGGTGATTTATCTAGAAGCGGTATAAATCCCAATCAGCATATCTGTCGATTTGTTTTTATTTTCGTACGCTCTGGAAAATTTTTTAGCAGGTATAAATATAAATATAAAAAGTATATACAATTGCTTAATCCTTCTTTTTACTCGTAGGTATACTCAGGTTTATTGATGTACACCGTGTGCACAGAGTCATAAGGGCTAAGTTACGCTTCATTTGTGGGTCGATTTGCTTCTTTTTTTTTTCTTCCTATCCGCTTGAAATAGATATGAATGATAAACAAATATATCTGTTGCTATGCCTATGTCGATTTGTTCACTATATTGATGTCTTTTATAGTATGACTTAGCCTTAATTGCCATAATAACTATCGAATATAAAGAATAGAAAACGACTTGCATTTTTTAAACGACTTATTACAGAATAATATTGCAAAGTAAAGGATGTTATTATTGAGTCCTTAAAAGAAAGGACAGCTGTATCATCGATAAAATTAAGTATATTGAGGAATGTATGTTCTGTAAAGATAGGAAATAGATTGCAGACTTTATATTTAATTCAGTCATAAAGCATTCAAACCAACACAACGTTCAATTTTTATAAAAAAACTGGTCGCATCTACTGAAGGAACCTGGTAAAGTGACTAGATTCTTGTAAAAACCAATACAAACACCCAATCACTAAAAAAAGTAAAAAGAAACCACGACAGTGAATAATAAGATTCTCTAAGGTGTAATATATTCTTTTTGCCAAAAGCGTTTTTAAAGATTTTACCAAACAAAGCAATGGTTACAGCGGATCAAAGCGTTACATACAATGAACCAGCATTAACTGCAGTGAAAACAGAAAGAATCCTATTTGGTTTCACAAATGTAATACAATAGTGTAATCATTCAACGATTTCTATTTAAATCTTTTAATCAGAAAAGTGAATAACAAATGGATAAAGGAAAATATCAACAGGTTTTAAATATAGAAACGATAAAGGCTGGCAATTGTTTACACTGAGGACCAAGGTTTATATACAGACCGCAGCGACCTCTGCCCGTCTTTGGACAGAAATAACTTCACTGATAACAGAATTGTTTTCGAGTATATTTGGTTAAACACCTCTCAATATCGCATTCCTTTTAGGATGATATTTTTAGCATGCTATGTAAAGTGATTCGTCTCCTCTAATAAGCAACCTTGTAATATTAAGCAATTCCGATGACCATTGATAAAGTTAAACTTTTTGAATAGAATAAATTTCAAGATAAGACGTAATAGGGTGAATGCACCAGTTATTAACAGATCAAACCTTTAGTACAAGAGCCCAAGAGAAGAAAAAAGGCAGTTATCTCACCCCAAATTTAGATTATTTTAATAAAAACTATGTATCATTAATAGTCAAAATTGATGAGTCTACCAAGTATAAGTAGGGGGAATAAAAAGTGGCGGCTGTTTCAAAGCGATAAAAAAAACTATTTTTTCATTCGGAGCTCTATATCTTATAAAGTAGCAACAACACAAGAAATTTGCTAAATTTAAGAAATTAGTAAATTTGCTAAAATATGAGCTCTAATTATTTACGTTAAATAGTTTTCGAGATATAGCTTTTTAAAAAGCAATATTTCTTAAAAATCTATTGAAAGATTAGTAGTTAGTTAATTTATTTTGAGCAATCTATATCTCGCGAACTATTAGACGTAACTAGCTCTTTTGGGGATAATATTTCAGCAAATTTACTCTTCTTTAAATAATGTTCTCTTAGATTTTCTAGAGTTGTTGGTAGTTTTTAAGATATAGAGCTCCGAATGAAAAATTAATATTTTTTTAAGGTTTTGAAACAGCTGCCATTTTTTATTCCCGGCTCTTGTACTACTTTGTTCACCAAATATTATGAATCTGGTACCAACAACTGTTTCATAATTGGCGCCAGTTTTAACCTGAGGGTTTAGTTTACTAACTGTTAACTGGCGCTAATTTTTTATTTAATGGTTTTTGGAACACAATTCTTAATATTTAAAACACAGTTGGGCCTGTTAATTGGTGCATTTGTCCTATATGCAAGCAATTTTTAAACTCCTGCACTGTCACCATTGCAGTTGCTGAGGCGCAGCAGTTTATTGTCAAAGCATATATATGTAACAGTATACATGATAGCAGCTTCACTGCTGTAATATGTAAATTTCACGCTCCATATTTTTCAAGGGTACTATCAAACAGTTTACATTATGGCTATGGCTGGGACTATAGTATTTTTTTTGCAATTGTTACGAACACTATACATACATGTAGCCACTTTTGCTTGTCGTTCGTTCTTTAAAACTTTTAATAGCGTAAAAAACCCTCGCTGAACATCAACACCATTTATTTTTTCTTTATTTCGACTTGTATTGATTTTAATTTTTTGTTTATTCGATGTCACATTTCTGATAATACATTTTGTGATTTTACAAAAAGGAAAAACCGATTCAACTGTTTTATTATCGTCTCTAAGGGTTATATTTATATCAGGGTTTAATCCAAAACTACTGAAGTCTGAAGCCTGAAAGATATGCCTAATTATCATACTGTTATTTTAAAGTTGACATTTCGCAGGCGTTTGTTTTGAGATAAGATAGAATGAGTGAGTCTTGTGTGACCTACTATCAGCCCAGTCAGTTAAACCTCTTCTCTACAAAATTTACTCCAGGGTTGACCTTCCTACTTTATAATTTTTAGTTCATTCCTAGACTTTTAATTCCATGTAGATCATCACTCATCTTTAATTTCCTTTTCAAGAGGTTTAATTATTTTTTATGTAACAACCTGTGTTTGCAAAACCTGTAGTTATGTAGATTCAGAAAAAGTTCTCATTTTTTTTTTCATTCCCAGACTGAATGACTTAGTTATAATTGTGAAAGCTATTGTCACAGCTAAACAAACTTTCAAGGTTAATAAATAACACTCCAGCAGCATTCAACATGAAACGATGTTGATTTCCCATTCCAATCGATATCCTAAAGGATCAGGTGGCTAATTAATTTACTTCACGAAACTGATCGTAGACTACAAGATCTTGTGTTAGTTACAAGTGATGATAAAACAACTTCGTCGTGCATCAGGCAAGGTCACGTGTTCGTGAATGCTCGTGAACGCGCGTGCTGTATGAGCGTGAAGGTGTATAATTAGACCAACAGTTCCCATGTCAAAAAATAAAAGTCCTCGTTTTATGTAATAATTGTCACTATTGTTTTTTCTTCGTTTTAGACTATCGATATCAATCTGACCTTGTCACTCAAGCTACAATATGCGAAGGTAAATTTCTGCTTATTATTTGCATATGAATCATGAGGGACACATTCGTTGAATACACGATATAAAGAATAATCAATTTTTTCTTAATGCTAAATCAATCAATATCAATGGTAATAGGATCGTCGGTTTTTTAGATAGTAATTTTTTAAGTCGTCCTACTGACAATATAGACCGGTATGACGTGCCATCATTGCAAATTATAAGTAATTAGACGATAAACATTGGGATACTTTGGACCAGAAAAGAAGACTGAAATTTATTTTCTCAAATTTTGAAAAAGGAAGAGATGAAACTGATAATTGTTTTTTTATCACATATAGAATGCGAAAAAATTTATGATCAAACTTACCTTTACTTCAAGAAGAAGCCTTGTTATTTTACTGAATATTAAGTCTAACAAGGACCAATAATTTATATCATTGTATCTGCACAAGAATAATAACGTTGTCCAATGTGTCCAATGTGACCGGCGCAGTGGACTGTAAGCCTTGTTTTGAAAGAAGTTTATGTACTTTTCAAGAGCAAATAAATATTTTTCCTTGAAATGCTCTATTAATGAAAGGTTAAGGAACTTTAAAGAACAGATTTTTCTACAATAACCTAGAGTTTATCGTGTGCATATTACCTCTCTCATATTATTGATATACGATGGTATTTACCATACATAAAAAATGAACTAAATCAATCGAGTAACTTATGATATACAAACTAATAGTGAAATGTTTTTTGTTTTGTTTTTAGGTTTAATGTAAACAATTGTTGAAAACTAGATACTGAAAATTCAAACCAATCAATAAACCTCCCTTATCTAACCATTCTGCGCTAGTTAGTTACTCTTCTGGAGATGTCTATTCAAAGACTAAACACATAGAACATGAATGAGTAGGTTGTATTCGTAGAAATAGAGTGCTATTACTCTATTACTTTATCATAATAGTGATTACATACCTACTTCAAACTAAAACATCATACACGAAATGAATTTCACTTTTCGGAAGGATTTGAAGCTTAGTATGATGATTTATGTCGACAAACACCTCTCACGGTACGGTGAAATAATAAAATTTAATAATAAGATTTAAATTGTGAGTAAACTAATCTTACGACTATTTAGAACCTTTGAGGGTTTCCACCATATACACTACAAAGGTCATAAAACAGTAACGATCACAACTAGTTTGCTGATAGCTGAACACGTTGGAGCGTGAGTCCAGTTTAGAGTGGTTGGTTCAGAAGGATGTGAGTTCGGTTCACCACATAGATGAGTCTATGCTTCCAAACGACTAACCTGGGATCCTCACACAAACTGATAAGACAGGAAACTGCACGTCGATTTCGACTATTACAGCACTTTCAAGACAAACAGTCAAAACTTCCAAATTATTACAAACAAAAGACTGATCAACATGACAATTATAAGGCCTATCTAGACATACGGAGTTGAGCTTTGGGGCTCCACTAAACCTTCGAGTTCCTCCCGTATCCGTCCTTACAATCCAAAATCCTTCGTAAAATCCTCAATGCTCCTTACTTTGTCACAAATAAAATCATACATAAAGACCTTAATGTTCCATAAATGACCAATCTAGCCCAAACTAGATACCATTCCTTCCATTATAAACTCCCAAACCCACTAGTTTCTAACCTTGCTTCCTCTGCCATTCCTGACAATCCGCCGAGACGCCTGAAAAGAAGATGGCCACAAGACCTGTTAATGTAAAAACATTATTAGAGTGCTACAAATGGGTAGTTTCTCTACACTTCTGTATCACTCTATTATAAACTAAAATCAAATTTACTGGATATATGTATATGAATGTACAATTGTAAGTATCAATAAGTATATAAAAAAAAAATGCTTCCCCATATGTCCTCACTGAATTAAGCCAAACAATTTTTTAAAAATGGTATGCAACCGTCACGAAACGGTTATTTATTCTTCTTAATATTTTTTTAGTGATTTCAAAATAATATAGATTTTTACGTTTACCTTTACTCATAGATTTGAATCCTCTGGCTCATAATTCAAAAAAAAGAATCAATGATTCAATACAAAGAACCAACATGAATATCACCCAGCAGAGTTACTAATGAGAGCTATCGAATTCAAAGTAAACAGGAATCTATGAAAAGAAGCACCTAGATCTAAAGCGGAAGATGAAGTAATGAAGGACTTACGGAAAAAAAGACTAGTATGCAATAAAAGAAGACAACTAAAGAAAGGTTGACAAAGCTGGAGACAGATCTATAAACTTCCTCCTCACACTGCAGAAGCAGTTCAAAGAGCATCGAATGTGATGATGATGTTTGTTATTTAAAAAGAATAGTTGCAGATGATTCATCTGAAACAACAGCCGCCAAACTTCCTTCTTGGACGTGACAAAGCACCCTAACCTTGACTTCACCATGGTCACATTGCTATGCCCCCTAGATCTTCACTACCATATAGGCAGATAGCTTCCTCAATGAGACATTCCGATCAGAGCATACTGATCAGTTCATCGCAGCAGACCACACCATGACAAGATCATTCCCAAGATATCTAAGTGCGTACTTCCCTTCTCAAGAAGAGCCGAGGACATAGGATACTTTGGAGGTGACTAGTTACGTCAGAGAAGTTATCATTTATTGCAATCAATTCTTTTACCAGGAAAAAAGTGGGGATAAGCTTATTCATAGAAATAGAATTGAACAAAATTACATACTTAAAAAGACTGTGCATGATAAAGTTTGCTTTTGTAAAAACTAGATCGATATTTTTTTATTATAAGCCAAATCTGCGTCAGTTTCTCAATGGTTAATTAATAACTCCAAAACAATGGGCTCGACAGAATAGTGTGAAAGTGATCAAAATTACGAAGTAATTCACTAAACCTAATTATTTAATTTAAATTCTTTTTTTTCTAATAATTTTCATTACTTTTCGAAGAATATTTATATCAATATTAAAAAAACAAAATAAAAAATAATCACAATTTTCGACTTTTTATAGATTGTGATCAATTTTTAAACTATGGTCGTAAAAAGCAATTGTTTTAGATTCGTGGTTTCTGAATTGCTTTATTTAAAAATGCGCATATGGAACTGATTTTGCTTAAAATCCGAAATATCGTCTGGTTTCTACGATGAATTTGTACATTCATACGATTAGATTATGTATGACTCCTTCCCGGTCTTCACACTTTTATAAAACGGCCCACTGAACTAGAGCTTTTGATAGATCCTTCCTTATCAAATCCTCTCTCATATGGAATCGCATTACTACTTCCATCAGTCGCTCTAGTATCCTTCCCACCTTCAAATTCCACTTGTTCTATGATTTTTAATCCATGCAGCTCTAATTGAATTAAAATATATGTTCGTTTTTACAATCAGATTTTAAAAAATATTTAAACTTTTCAATAGTTTCACACCTTTATATATCATTTGTTTTATACAATTTTTTTTTTTATAATTAATTTATTGTTATTTACAACTGTATACACATATATACAACAAATAAATTTGCTGTACGTGACATAGTGACATGATACAAACATGTGGAGAATCTACCCACTGATAGAACTCAATAACATTTCTAGAGAAGATCTCGAGGCCATCTTCTTTTCAGACGCCTAGGAGGATTATTAGATAATGAAGGAGAAGCCAGATTAGAAACAAGTGGATTTGGGTGGTTGAGAAGTTTATTATGGAAGGAACGGTATCTGGTTCTGGCCAAATCGGTAACACATGGAACATTGAGGTCCTGATGGATGACTTGATTTGTGACAAAGTAAGGAGCATTAAGGATTTTACGAAGGATTTTGG
>NW_027105232.1:365232-369282 GCF_000696795.3 Halyomorpha halys
TCACTGACAATAGACATGTGTCATCGGCATACGTGGTGAGGATAGTGTTAGGATGTGTTGGGATGTCAGCTGTGAAAACTGTATAAAGGAGAGGACCAAGGATACTACTCTGAGGTACATACAAAATTTAAGTTATTAATATCACAAGCTTATTTATTATATTTTACTATTTTATATATATAGTTACTATGATTTGTCACTTTTTTATTATATATTAATTATTTGGCCTTTCATTTGTTACTCTAAAGTGGGATTTACAACCTACTACTGTCATTATTATTCGGACAAGAGATGTACTAGAATAAATAAAGAATTATTATTATTACAGACTTTAATCGTTCTTTAAAATAAAAATGTATTTATTGATAAATTCGAAATCCCGTTCCCATATATAATTTTTTTAATAATTGTCAAACTAATGTGAACGAAAATTATAGAAAAACATTTTCATATTCAAAACATGATAAACGAAGGACAAGGAAAAGAACAAATGAAATGTAAAAAACGGCTTTAAAATACACCGTTAAGAAGAGGAAGATCATGAACGACCAAGTCACCGGGAATGATTCATGCCCCTATCCATCAAAGAGGTAGTTATAACGGTGCCCGGTGTAGTCTACTTTTGCCACACTCGCATGACTCACTCTATTCACGTACTCCTAATCGTTGCGAAGAATATTTTGTTCAACAATGACAAGTATAATCACGATTGTTAATTGTAATTGTAATAGATAATATTATATAGCGGTTTTTAAAGCTCATTCATAAATCGATCCGCATTAATCTGACACTTCACTAATTGCTTCTACTTTTTCTCCATTTAAGTTGATCGAAGGTTAAAACCATTAAAGCAATGACGAATATACCTTCTATATTCAGTATATCTACGAATATATCTACCTTAAAAAAATTATACAAACGTTAAAAGCTTTCCCAGAGAGTAATAGAGACATTTATTGAAATAAGTTGTTACATATCAATCAAACCAATTAAATGAGAAACAAATACTTTGATAAATTAC
This sequence comes from Halyomorpha halys, assembly GCF_000696795.3. Classification (NCBI taxonomy): domain Eukaryota; kingdom Metazoa; phylum Arthropoda; class Insecta; order Hemiptera; family Pentatomidae; genus Halyomorpha; species Halyomorpha halys. The sequence continues at coordinate 366,254 of NW_027105232.1, forward strand.
AATTCTTGTTAATAATGAATTTTTGCATTTGACTTGTCAATTACCAAAGACCAAATAATGCTTGACCCCGTATCTGAAACCGAAGCTTATTATCTCATAGCATGTTTTAACGAAAATAAGACCAGTTAGATCTTATCAGGAATATTATAGGAATGAAGAATATACCTTCTATTTTCAGTATATCTACGAATACATCTAAAAAAAAAATTATACAAATATATTAATACAGCATTATCCATTTAAAAAGAATGCTTTGTGCGCTTAGAGAGAGCTGTTTCACATTGTTAAGTACCACTAGTACATTGTGTGCATTAAAATCAACAGGCGTTATGTTTGAAGTGGAGAGGAAGGTGAATCGGGTAAAAACGGTCATTTTTTTTCTTTTTTATATTTCAAAAAGCATTGAAAACAAACTTATATAACTTTTTTTCTAAACCATATAGTTTCTGAGATGTGCAGGGGACAAATATAGTGCCTCTAAAATGTAATAAAACTCAGTTCACAAAACAAAAATATTATGTAGCCGCTTTGGTACGAAATTTAATATACTTTATTCTTTTGTAGAAATAATTTCACAAAACCCAATAATTTTTTAGATAAAGAGGAAAAACTCATCAAACACGCGATTTTTACCAAATTCACCTCCTTCTCCATCCCCAGATGCAAAATACTCTTACGCACGCAATGTTGTGGAGTAACAAAAACAGATCACTATTATTTTTTTATGAATTTTTCACCCTACCCTTAGTTTGCGAGATATAAGCGCACAATTTATTTTATTTTATTTATTATTTTTTTTTTTCCGAACCCTCTAAAACAGAAATAAAAAGTGAATTAGTATGCCCATTACTGTGAAAAAGAGAGAGTAATTCGTGTTGTGTCTTACCTTTTACTACCTTTGGTAATTTAAGGTTACCTGTTATATTTAATTTTACATATGAGCTATCCATTCAAGGAGCTATTTTGAGTCCGGAGGTGAGGGGCCTCCTTGTGATGTATCGCATATAAAATAAAAAAATAAAAAGTAAAAATAAAAATAACAATAAAAATAAAAATAATAAAGACGATAGATAAAATGAAATAATAAGAGAAGTTAGAAATCGAAAAGAAGTGTAAGGGAGGGGGTTGGGGTGCATCAGAAGATGGAGCTATGAGGTGATGTTAATAGGGTTTTTGGAACCTTTCCTGCCCTGCCACCTCGCAGGAATGGGGGATGGGTGATAGACTGGAATACTGGATTGAAAGGAAGCAGGGAGACTGTCGAAGAATTTAATGTGTCTCCGTGTGATGTGTTGTTGTACAGTTTCTAACTGTAGTTCGTTATGAATGTGTGCCATGTTACGTCTTTCCAGAGATGTCCCTCGACATATCTTCTGTAGTGTGCTGTTTTGGTATTGTTGTAGTGATTTCAGGGCTGTTGGGTAAAGATAGTGTAGTAGTGGTGCGCCGTATAGGAGTGATGGTCGTAGTATAGCGCACAATAATTAACGAAGTCAGGTTTTTACCCTTTCCACTCCACCCAAAGCCTGTCTTTTAATTCTCCACCGCCTGTTATAAACTATTGTGTCACATGTAAACTTAGAGAGTGTATAAAAAATAAGAGTAGATCTATTCCTGCATCAGTGCACCTAGATACCTTAATTTGAACTATTCCATATTTCATATTATATAGCATGATCCATATTTCAATATTGTGTGTAAGGGCGTATTGTCTATTGAAACCTAGGCCGAATCCATTAAAGGAAATTGTGGAAATATCAAGACATGGATATTGTGATGATACTAAACAATATACGGAAGGTTGTATATTTCTTTATTTTTTTAATGTTTGGGTTTCGAATTATTTTGTTCAAATTTGACTGAATTATATTAATTATTTTGTCCACAGTGCGGTGAAATATGAATTAACGAAGCTTTTATTATCATATTCAATTATTGATAAGCTGTTTTACATTTTTCTGAATAGTAAATATTGATGTGTGATAAGAATTATTATTTTAGTAAAATAATAAATCACTAATTATGAAAATCAGTACAATTATATTTGTAATACTCGTTCCAATTTGAAATATATCGAACAAATATTTGCTATGATATTTTTATTGTTTCTGTTATTTCGAACTAAAAAATACTGAATTGAAGAAGTTTATTATTTATTAATTTCTATGACAGAAGCCCTAGGCTTGGTCTTTTTATCAGTCGATATTAATAATTTTTGTTCTTATTTATTAATTTAATATTTGATGAATTATATATTAATTACAATAATATTTGGAACATTATGAACTCCTGCTGCTGTTCATCCCACGGTCCATGATGGCCCGGTTACCTAATTGTCAATCCTGAGTGCACAATGGGTTCGCCACTAGCTTCCTGCTGCAGAAATTAGCCTTTGTCCTCGGTGGATGGCCTCTGATGAGCGCCGGCCAGCTGTCGTGTGAAGTGGTACAAAGGGTCAATGTTTTCTGCGATTGTCCTCTTCTCTGGCATTGGCTACAGTTGACTCCATCAAGTGTCGGGTCATCCTTAATCATGGTCAGGATGTGGAATAATATTTAATGTTCTAGAATGTTCTGAGGATATGGACAGCTGAATATAAGGATAAAATTTGCATTTAGTCACCAAATCAATTAACTGTAAACATAAATATTATATATTTAATGATTGGAGAAGTTTGTCGGGGGGTGCGGTCAGCAAACACGTTTTCAACCTGAGTTTTAGGTTTTCATCAGGGGTTGTGGCGTAGAAGGTAGGCTTGCAACTGCAAAAACGTCGGCATAAAATAAATAAATATGGTTTTGTTTATTTATGTTGTTCTTTGCTGACCGCACCCCCCGATAAACTTATCCAATCATTAATCTACGGTCAACTATCTACACCTCAATATTATATATTTCATCAATTTATATTTTGAGCGAAACTAAATTTTAATAACAACAAATTATATATTAGTAGTCTATGCCCAACGCCTACTAAAAACTATTGCAAATCCAGGAGCAATATTTACAATATATGTGTGTGTATATATT
>NW_027105232.1:369490-408057 GCF_000696795.3 Halyomorpha halys
TATATATATACAATCGGTCAGCTGACAGTCCGTAACTCCCCCCCACCAGTTTACGAACAATCCTCGTAAACTCTATATATATATATATATACTATATATATATACTCGTAGGTGTCACTTCTAGTTGGTGGATTTTAATGAAAATTTAATATTTCTAAATATATAATTATTGTTTCGTACGATATTTCGTTTTTGAGCTAGGCTGTTAGACACGCAGAAAAACACAACACACATACACACAAACGCACGTTTACATATTATGAGAGTACACCCACTCACAGACCACTATGTAAGGTATGGTTATTTGTACTCAAGGTACCTCAGAACGTGTATCACTGTTAAAAACTGAAATTCGAAATTGTTCGCGTTCGCAACTTCCCCTTCCTATATATTTCATACATAGGTAAGTGACAGTAAAAATTAAAACCCTTGAATTTATATTTTTATTAAATAAATAACAGAAATATTGTCACAGTATAAAAAAAAAAAAAAAATAAAAACTGAATTTCCTTCGTTTATTGCTAATATTTACCATAGATGAACTCTCCATTTTGGGTTTAGTCATATTTCAAACAAATTTTAACTATTCATCTTTGAGAAAGAGAGAGAGATTTTTAAAATTGTCGCCCGTTACTTGATGGCACGAGCACAGAGCCGGAAACATGTGACTTTTTCGAGCAATATTCCCTTGAGATCAGTTGCAAAAATAGCAATGACGTCAGTAATGTTTAACCAAACAGCCTCAGTTTTATTTCACTCAGTTTTCCTAAACACAGCTACCAACTGTTTGTTTCAAGAGAGGTAATAAACGTTTAAAAAATAGACACAAGTAGGATGACTAATCATTCCCATTTGTTGAAAGAATGTGCTTTAATAATAGTATCGATACACCAATGTCATTTTTTATGAATATAGATAAGTGAAAAAAAAATAATGGTTTGAGCAACCATGAAAACTCTGAATCCAGAGTGTACTGTGACGAACTTATTATATACTAAAAACATCAGGTGCGGTGCACATAACAAAACATTCACACACCACCCTTCAAACTTTGCTATTTTTTGTTGTAATAAAAACTCGTACTAAAGGGTTTCTTGAGGTGAGAATAAAGATTATAAATTTGTTCCTGCCAACAATACAACAGTTTAAGAAGAGATAACCCAGTCTTAATCTGATCGGGAAAGATCAGGTGGTCTGAACTTTTTCTGTTCGATCAGGATGTCTATTTTTCCTTTTTTAGTTAGTCATAAAATTCATTAATATTTTGTATGTAATTTTATTTATTATTGCTAACAATGAGAACTGTTTATTTTTTGCAAATAAACCAAATTAAAGGTTTAGGAAAAGATTTTTTAAAAATTCGTAATTAGGGTACTGTCGATATTATTCCTTCCATAATAAACTCCCTAACCACCCAACCCACTAGTTTCTAACCTTGCTTCCTCTTCCATTTTTGGCAATCCTCTGAGGCGCCTGAAAAGAAGATGGCCTCGTGACCTTATATTGTAAACTGTTTTTAGAGTTCTACTACTGGGTAGTTTCTCTACATGCTGTATCATATCATTATGTCATTATGATCAAATTTACTTGTATTTTTTATACAGTTGTAAATATCAATAAATAAATAAATAAATAAAAGGGTACTGTCAAACAATATCAATACCGATAAGACCTAGCTGATATTAAAGATGATTTTATTGTACGTTGACATGATAAGTTTCATCTGAATTGTTAGAGCCGTTTTCAAGAAAAAATATGAAAAATCGATTCTACAAAGTGGTGCTTCTGGTCGATCGATTTTATCGAAAACATTATTTGCACATTCCAGGTATTACCCACCTTAGATATTTCAGTTTCCGACGACTTACTGTTTTTGAGCGTTGTTCACATAAACATACCATTTTGCAAGACTCGATTCAAAATTTTGAGTGATTGCAATATTTTACCTTATTATATTTTCCATACATAGGTAAAATATAGTAATACTTGCCATATACCTTTGACACCTAAAAATTATAACCTAAATCATCTATAATTATCTTATCAATATGTTTTTTTAATCGATATATACAGTAGTTATTTTAATCAAAATTATATCAAATATTACGACCTAATTAAATTACCGTTTTAGTCGCAACATTACATACAAGGAGTGTTGACACAGTAGGTAAGGGGCACTGGACGTATAAATTAAATCCCTGGTTGAGGTTCGAGTCCAGCTCTAGGAGATATTTCGTTTATTCTGTTGTACTCACCCAGGATCGATCTTGGGTTACACCCAGCCTCTATGAAGTTAGCACCTCTGACCAATCGTGGATTGGGATAATACCAGACGTATGTAAACATGGTCTTAGTCTAGGCGCATATTGGGAATGCATTTGACGCTACAACTGTTGCGTTGGGGTACGCATATTGGAATGCAGTTTTTCCCGGCATCTCGTCCACTGAACGGGTGTATTTAATTTCATTTAAATTTATTGTCTGATAGTTACAATGATTAATTAAAAAATCAAAAATAATTTTTTTCTAGGTGAATAATGTAGATTATAATTCAGGAAGATTAGTATGCAACGTGTTATTACGTTAAATTGCAGATGATTATAGGTCAAACTATAAATAGCTATTATTATAAAATTTCGAATCACAATTTTAAGGCGATTGCCTTATTTTCCTGTGATGAAATGAAATAATGATAAGAAAGTTCACAACCTATTAAATGATAATGCATAATCTAATGTCAATTGTATGAAAGGTATGATAAGTTATAATTAATCTTGGTTAAAAATAATATTGGACGATATTAATAGATGAGCCTTAAATGATTAATTTATTCATCAATCTAATCTAAGTATTAAGGAAATCATTTGTCCTTCTTATGAGGGTAATCATGAATAACAACTCCATTTTCGCTTAATTCAATTATTATGCAATAAACTCGTTAATATTGTTTCTCATGCAAAGGTCTCGAGGCGATCTTCTTTTGGAATGCCTATGAGGAATATCAGGTATTGAGAGCAATATTAGAATATTAGAAGCAAGTGGTAAGGAAGTTTAATAAGGCAGGACTGATTTCTGGTTTTGGCTAAATTGGATATGGAAAATCAATATGGAAATCGGTCCTTATAGATAATTATATTTTTGACAAAGTAAGGAAAATTGAGCATTGTGTGAGGGATTTTGGATTGTAAGGATTGTGTTTGAGGGATTCGATGGTTTTAGTGGTGATCCAAAACTCAGCTCCGTTTTATTACAGTCATGTCGGTGGGTTTTATCAATTAATTGAAAGTAAGTTTTATAATAGTCAGAATGATGGAATACCCAAATATGAGATTGGAGAGTGTGGGTTACAAGAAGATAGTAAAATTCAATTTCATTCAAATTTATGTTAGTAAAAGTGAGCCTTAATTACAACTACTGTACCTAAGAAGGCCTACAACTTAACTTTTGAAAACCCATGAACCAACGTAAAATATTAAAACATTAAATTGTTTAAAATAAGCAACTACTTTTTAACGTAGGTAATAAAATAATAAGTCATTATAAAGAAATATTAAAATCAGCACTTCTGTAAAAGTGACGATTACGCAAAATTCAAAAAATGGCATTTCAAGTTTGCTGTGTTTAGAAATTAAATTCTTTGAAAATTGTAACAGGATTTTTTTTTAATAATCACTAGTATGTTTTTAATATAAACGTTCTACAAACTTACATTCCAAAAAATAGGTCTGTTGAGACAAGAACCAAAATTCATATCTCATTTCCCTTACGTTCATTAGGACAACTAAAACCACCCTATGCCTTACGAACTCTCTCCAGCATCTCGTTCCACAATTCCATTTTCAGACACTAATTGCTGGAAGCTGTCACCAGCAGGGCTATGAGCAATGTGATCCTTTGCAATGGAGTTAATTAATATTAATGTTAATTAACCGAAGGCTTGGATGTAATTTAGCAAAGCCTACGCCTCTTCACTGTCAGCGCCGTTATGGATGGGATCATCCTACGGGTATGTGACATCTCTTATATAGAATAATCAGGGTCCTCTTGAGATATGCACTAATGGTAAGGAAAAATGTTATCAATTTGCCAATGTGTCCACGATTAAGAAATTAAATTAGTACATTAAAAAATTATTTTATATCAATAAAACGACTCAATATATCACAAATGTAATTTCATTATTATTATGTAAACTTAAATGGATGTAGATATCTCACTTTCCAACAAACAAATCTGATAAAAATTCAAGGAACGCCTTAAACTTTTAGCAGATGTTCATCAAATCTTCCCACACACCGTCAATTTTTAAGCTATATTAACCGTTTATATCTATATAATAAAACCTATACCTATATAGTTGAAATTATTAATCGTGATTTCCCTTATGCAATAATAGGTGTGAAACAGAGCTGAGTTTTGAAATGACCTGACTATGAGTGGTTAATAAACAATTATTTCTAATGCTATAATTAAAATAGTTTTTCGACTCAAAAAATATAGATCTTGAGTAAGATTTTAGCCAAGCCAATCATTTGAAGGGTAATGAATTTTTTAAAATAACAAGACTAAAATCCTTTAAATCGGACGTGCATTAGCAAAAATGTATACTATTTATCTATGAGTAATTTGTGAATATTAAGAGCAGGTATCCTTAGAAACCAGTTATATCCAAACACCGATAACCAACAGTATAAACAACCATAAAATGATTCTGCATATTCATAAATAATTTTTAAAAATAATTATATTACAACCATACATTCACAAATCGAGTTTTTTTAAAGTAACACATTATCTTTTATTTCCTTACATTGTACCATCCACTTTAGACTCGTTATATATATATATATATATATATATTATGTATGTATGTAAATATTATAAGACCTATCTCCCAATGACCAATGGTATGTACAGTAATTATAAACATACATTTACTTAGCTATATCATAATAAGGATGATATAAATAGTTATACGTAAAGTCGTTCTATTTAAACTGTTAGATATTAGGATTTACTACGCTAATGGCCAGAAGTAGGAAGGTATTAATAAAAGCTAAGAGATAACCCGAAAACTTGCACTCCAAAGATTAAAAATAAAAGTAGAATTAGCAAAAGATTGTAACATAATAACTGTCAGAATTAGTTCGATGTAAAGATGGGGGGGGGCGAAATAGTTTAAGGGGAGACAGCTCTTTAAAAATTTCGACTAATCAAATCAATAAAAAAAAAAAAAGTACAGCCGTCAAAAATAGCAAAACAAATCTACCGAAGGAGAGGCACGACTTCTCGGTGGACATCTCCCATATCATCCTCCACCACTAAAGAAAAAACTGTTTAATTAGACAAATTTAGATTTTGTGGAAAATAGAATGATAGTTGAGAATCAAAAGAATATCTCTCTTCTTGAGTATTTATTGAAAACAAAAATTACTTTATTTTCATTTTCATTATAAAATAATAATCCAACAATCTAAGGTAAAAGATAAACCAAGTTCAATACAGAATATTCTCGTACTTCTACTATGTTTTGTACGGCCTTTCACGTACTCAACAAGCCCCAAAGGTAGTCTCCCTCCATGTTCTTATTATTCTGCCTCTGAGAACATGAACCAACTCTCTTGCTGAAAACAATTTGAATAGGCAGCCATTTTATCTTTAAAAATTTTAAATATGTATTTGGATTGGAAATTCTGAAGCCCATGTGTTAAACTAAGGCCTACTTAAATACAGATTAATTCAAAGCTCCGGGATTTTCAGAAGTAGAAATATCAAAAATTTATAATCATATAAATTCATAACTTATAATCTTCTTAAAATGAAATTTTCTAGGCGGATTATAGGAAAATCTTTTTAAAACGAAGGAAATGGGAGAGGATCCACAGGGATTAAGGTCAACGGAAGGACCTCGGAATGGAAGCAGCCAAAAACGAAGCGCCGCCCACCTGTAAGGCTTCTTTGTCCTACAATAATAAGAAACTTAGTCAACTATTAGTAAATAACAAGAAGCGGAGATTAATTTAATTTTTTATATAGTATATAATACGTTTTTCACATAATAGCAATTAAAAGTGGTATCAACTATTGACGGAATATAGAAACAGTAAATCCTATTTAAAGCAATTCTAAATTTTTTCTGACAAACATCTGGTGAAGATGGGTAAATAAACGTAAATGGATACTAGATAACTCGCATGAACTATACAAAAACGAAAACATAAGCTAACATAGTGGGCGTTGATGACCTTAAGGTTTTACGCCCAAAAGCCCCAACCAACAACAACATAAACTAACATGGAATGACCCAATGATACAATGTAACAAAATTGGGTATCTATTTGACTTCAAAAATACAACAGTTTAACAAATATATCAAAGCTGTCATGCAATCTGGAGAGTTCGGGTTGTTTAGGCTTTTCCCTTCCGAATCGGATTCTGCCATTTTTCCTTTTTAGTTATAAATAAAATTCTTAAATATTTTATATTTGTCCACATTTTAATATTGCTTAGAATGAAAAATGTTTATTTTATTCAAATGAACTAAATTAAAGGTATTTTATATAAGGAGAAGATGGTTGGGAGTGCGGTCAATAAATAACGCAAATAAGTTTTTAAAAACTTATTTAATAGTGCCAATGTTTCGGCTAGGATTTCCAGCCTTCATCAGGGCTAAGAAAAAAATATATACGAGGGTGGTCTAACAAAAATATAAATATAGTCTCCTTGTAACTCTAAATACTTCTCCCAGCGAAGCTCCCATCTCTGTAACCCTTCCAAAAAGTACTAGGCCTTTTTCTCTGCAAAATAATTGTTCACGAAGGTGATTTCCTCTTCACTTGACGAAAATCTCTGTCCTACGAGCGCAATTTTAAGATGAGGGAACAAAAAGAATAGATCTGGTAAGGCGGATGATCAAGCAGTTCAAATCGTAATTCGTGAATTTTCTCCATGGCAACCGCTGAGGTGTGAGACGGTGCGTTGTCTTGGTGAAACAGGATTTTCTTTTTCTGCAAATGTGGCCGTTTTTACGCAAGTTCTGCCTTCAGCTTGTCAAGTAATGATGCGTAGTATGCTCCTGTAAATGTTTTTCCTTTTTGAAGATAGTCGATTAAAATAACTCCATGACTATCCCAAAAATCAAGTCGCCATCACTTTCCCAACCAGGAAAACAGTTTTTACTTTTTTTGGAGCCGGTTCCCCCTTTGCAATCCACTGTTTGGACTGTATTTTTATTCGAGCGTATAATACAACTTTCATCTACAGTAATTAATTGGCGCCAAAACTGGAATTTATTGCACCTAATCTGCGCCAACAGTGTTGGAAATGTTCATTCCAACACATTTTTGGTCTAACGTGAGCAAACGCAGCACCCAACGTGCGGACAACTTTCTCATATCTAAATGTTGATTTAATATGTAATAAACACGTTTTTTTGACATTTTAATAACTGCTATTTCTCTCACTTTAATTCGGTTGTCGTATAACACCATTTGGTGAACTTTGGCAATGTTTACGTTGGTAGTAGCAGTTTTTGGACGTTCCGAACGTTCATCGTGTCCCAAGCTCCTACGGCCATATTTAAATTCAGCTGCCCAAAATTTCACTATGGTAAATAATAGTGCAGAGTCCCCATATATAGAATCCAACTTATCTTTGATTTGCGTATGAGCATTGCCTTTCAAAAACAAATATTTAATGACAGCTCGATACTCGATTTTGTGCATTTTCACAAAAACCCTCTCATCAACTCACTCAAACGACTGTTACATAAATAGTGCGCGTCCAAAATGGCTAAAAATTTAAGTGGGTAACTGTCAACAGTTGAACAACGAAAATCACTTGTTTTTATTAACGAGTGAAAATCTACTGAAAGATTAGTAGTTAGTTAATTTATTTTGAGAAATCTATATCTAAAAAAAAAAAAATTCATATTCATATTTCTTTCTTTCTTTGCATTGTATAACTTTATATTTTTATTTCCTTAATTATGTTATTTTACTATATTTATATAAGTGAAAGTAAAAATATAAACCTAAAATCTTTTTTAAATGGAACGACGGAGCACAGGATAAATCCTTGGTTTAAATTAAGACGGCAAGGTAGATATTAATCAGAGTAAATTAGATCCTAACTGTAGAAGTTCAAAATTAACAAAACCAAAGTTCGAGAGTAGGAGCGTTATTAAGACTCGCCTTCATTGAAGATGTATCTTCTAGAATTTCATTAAATACCGATTATCCTTCAGACGTTCGTTAGTTAAATAAAATTAATAATTATGTTATTATAATTAAAAAATAGAAATGATTGTTTAGGCAGAGTACTTAATTAGTTAAGTTAATGTTTAACACAAATTTAGAAGTCTAATCTACGTGATCTTCATTCACAACAAAAAAGGTAACTAGTTTGCTTTCCAAAAATGGGATGTCGCAAAGTAGGGCCAGCATTCTGAAACATGCTGTTCTCATGTTTTGTGAGATGTTTGATCCGAAATATTTTAAGTAGTTATATTCAAAATTCGTGGGATTATTCAAATATTAAGACCAAATACTAATATTATTCCTATTTATGGTTTGGGAAATAAATGTTGAAAGCAGGAGTAGCATTATTTTAACCTTAAATAGTTTATGATAAAAGAGTCAATTATTAAAAAAAAAGTAAGTTTTTACCATCGGAACTAGAAACAACTAAAACAATCACATTCAGGTCGAAGTGAAATAGTTAGAAGGCAATACAAAAATTTATGCACAAATTTTTTTTTATTCACAAAATCTTTTCGAATATCCGTTGGATGATGATTTTTCGTTTAGAATTGGAAACATCTGAAAGTGAACATTTCACGCTAGAATGAGAAATGATATTTCCAAAAAAATTGCAATTTCCTTTTTTTTACATTGATATATAAGACACGTGCTTTAACTAATTTTGTAGGCATGAAATGTTGAACTCATATAAATCGAATGAAAAGAAGTTTATTCTTGTCTAAAATTAACATTAGAGAAGTTATATTGTTTTTTATCAATAAACCTACTAAAAAATTATTGTTTCTTGGTACGAGATAATCTGATTCCTCTAAAAAAGGATTATAAAAACAAATCTATTTTACTTTGTACTTTATATAAGGATTTCAATGTTTCGTATTTTGGCTAGATTTTATAGTACAAGAGGCGGGAAGAAAAAAAGGCAGTTGTATTTTTAAGGTTTTGAAACAGCCGCCATTTTTTATTCCCCCTACCTTTACTTGGCAGACTCATCAATTTTGACAAGTAATTATACATAGTTTTCATTAAAGTAATCAAAAATTGGGGTGAGATAACTGCCTTTTTTCTCCTCTTGGTCTCTTGTACATTGGCCCAACTGTGAAACGGTGGAAGAGATCTGGATTTAACAGAAAGATCAATCATCACGTAATTAGTACAAATAACTAGCTCTTAATTTTAAGTATATTTTAGAGTATATGAATTAAATTAACGGTGGAATATTAATATTAATATTATTAATTAATTATAATTTATTAATCTTAATTATTATTCACCACAATTTATTATTAACGTTTCGGCCTGTCAATCCATCTTTAAATATATCTGTATCTTTTTTCTCCTCAGCTCTACAGAAGTGGCTTGTATTTTAAATAAGTTTCGCATAAAGCATGTTATTGGTATCTCATTGAAGTATTAAATATTTACAAATATATACCTAAAGAAAAAATAAATAAAAACAAAAACGAAACAAACTCAAAAAAAGGGAGTAAACAAAATATTGTGAAACAAACGTATACACAATATAACATAAATTACAAACTGTGAAATGAAAAAAAAATTAAATAAATACGCGAAAAATTCTTCTTTCTTTATTCAAAAATAGTGAAGATAATTCTTTAATCTTAATACCGTATCTTATATTCTAAAGTTATATATTATATCATAATATGTTTGTAATACCAAAAACAATAGGAGGAAAGGCTAGCTAGGCCACCCGCCCTCTACATTCCAAATTAGCAGCTGTCTTATTTTATAAAAAAAAAACAAGAAGTCTTCGTTAAAAAGAAAAACAATATTTAAACCGAGCAGTATTGAAAAAGTGGCTAAAACGGCGTGTGATATGTGGTATGTATATATCTGTTATTGCGACATACATTAACAGATATATACCTCCTCCCTAAATATATTTGTGTAATATATCATAGTCGTGAAACCAATGATACTTGGCATACATCCTAGCGTATAAGATTCATATCATATTGAAATGACTCGAATAAACCTTTATAAACTTGGGAGACTTTGAGCAGCTGATGAGAATAGCAATCTACAATTCTGGGTAGCAAGTTAGGATGATGAAGTAGTTCTAAAAACAGGTGGGAAGCTCCGGGAACTGTGCTGCGTCATTAGAATTAAGTTTAGCTTTCAGCGTAATTTGGATCTTAGAGTGTTATTAATACATTTAAAAAAATTAATTAATTTTATAAGAATACAATAAAATATAAGGAATCAGTCTCTTTTTAAATAAGTGAAAGTATATATTTTATGAAAAGTGTGTAAATATATACATATAAATAAGAAGCCAATCATATGAGTTAATTACTTATATTACATCGAAGTCGTCGTTTTGGCTTCTATGAATCATTCTCGAGATTCTGATGTAAGAACATTTTTTAGAGAATTGCATAAGCAGAAGTGTTGTTCTGAAAATTGGGACTTCACAGCATAAATCAATAAATAAAGCTACCTTAGATTACAAAAACGCAGCAATCTTTCATAGAGAAAATGTCATAAATAAAGGGTTTAAACCTAACAAAGTTCTTATTCTCCACTCCTTTCCCCGCACCCAACCAATCACAAGTCCATATTTAAGTCACTTTAATACATCCAGCAAAGCAGGCCTATATTTTAAGTGAATGTCATAATAAAGTTTTATTACAACAACGAAATTCCCATAATAGATAACTTTCAGCTAATAAACTAAAAGACGCATGACAGGTAAACAAATTTAAACTATTACATCATATTAAATTATTTTATAAAATAAAAAAAACTAATTGTTCCTGAGATATAGATTCCCACAGTAAATTCAGAAACTACTGATTTTTCAATACATTTTTTATTAAATTCTGCTTTTTAAAAAAGTGTATCTCAGGAACTATAGAACGTAAAAAAAAATTTTAGGACTTTTTTTAGCATATTAACAATCCTTTTATTAGGTTTTAGTGATTTTGGTAGTTTTAAAGATATGAAGCTCCAAATGAAAAAAATTATTTTTTTACATTTTGAAACATCCGCCAAATTTTATTCCCCTGAACTATTTCTCTAACCATGAAATTCTCTGTATAGATAATTTTCAACTAGTAAACCAAATAATGGATAGTAGGTTAACAAATTTAAACTATTACATCATATTGCATTATCTTATAAAATAAAAGAACCGTGATACTTTTATGTTTCATACAATAATTTAATTGCACCAACAAAATTTATAATTTCAGTAATTTGAGAATGACTTCTTTTTATGTTGTCTTTGATACAATACAAGTAGTAAGCTCATAGCTTATTTTTTGATTATTAAGCATTATAACACCAATATATAAAATAATATATAAATTAAAACAAAATATTGTAAAACTAAACACTGAATTTTGTAATATATATTAAAAACAAGTAATTCACTGTTTAGTTTTACAATATCTTTTGGAAGGTTAAATGTAGTAGTTTCTTAACTTCTAAGCAAAAATAACCAATCATTTCCGTAGTATACACAATATTACCACTCCAGAGCTCTAACATCTATTCTGGTATGAATTACTTTTTCAATAGCGCATAATAACTCATTCCAGGACTGATTTAAATATAGCTGGAGAAAGGGAATTGATTTGCTTAAAGTCTGAACGGATACTAAATTTCATAGAATTTCAATTACCAATTCGGGCACTATCGAATTTCTCGCAATACTCATTTCAACTACCATAAAATATTATACAGCTTCTGTCTCATCGCAATCATATTTGTACCGCACAGTAATAGTAGAATTAAATTACTAAAAACTCTAAAAATTACAACTCAATGTTTAATTATTTAAATTAACTATTTATATATACTGTTTAATAACAATAGAAAAGTGCATTTGTGCATAGAATTATTTGCCAAGACTAAAAAAAATATTGAAAATTTGGCGGATATCATCACAGTAGCTCAAGGCGTACAACCGATTGTGCAATAATTGTATGATAAATAAAAATTAACGGCTCAATGACATAATTTATAAAAATAACATGAGAATCACAATTGTTTATATCTTGGGTGATTAGGTAAATTAAATTGCTCATAATGGTATTGGAAATAAATTTAATCTCTTCGATAGTCATGAAAAAATAAATAGATGTACGAATCATATATCATTTAAATTTATTCTACAGTTAGAATATCTGTCTCAAATTTTTTATACAAACCTTAAATTTATTATGCGTTTTATACAGTTAAAATAATGATAATAATATTTGTATTTGTTTGGGGACAACCCCAATATAAATAGAATTAACGAGAACAATAAATGGTTTACATATACAAATATCAATACTACATATACAGAACAATAAATTAAAAATCATTTATATACATTAATAATACACAATACAGGAGTGAGCAGGAGATATCATATACAATTTTAAAAAATAGAACGTTACAGCATATTTAACATTATCAAACAGATAAAAACAACATATCAAATGTAAGTTTGATGTTCTGGGTTACATACAAATAACTATTTAAGATCTTGAGTATTGCCAGGATTTTATTAAACTAATTTAGGCTAATATTATTCAGTTTGGGCATGTATAGAGCACTGTTATCTTGACCAGAAACTTAATAAAAAAATAAAAGTGTCCTCCGATGCCACTCCACAAAAAGCTGGACAAGTAGTAATGAACATATCTACCAATTAATAAAAAATATTTTCTCAAATCCTGGATAATATTATGTACTAACGAAACGTACATGTTTATAGTTAAACACATTTATTTTTTATTATAAGGAGAACAAAACTAGGAAAGGAATACATTTTTACATAATTTTAAGGAAACATTATCCCCTCCCCCCAGGCCTAGGTCTAGTGGTCCTACTAGGTAAATCCGGGTCTAAATCTTACCATTGCAGATTTCATCCATTGTTATGGATAATAATTAATCTATAAACGAATGGGTGTGATGAAGGAGAGTAAGGAATGATGATGAAGAGCGAGGAGAGATGATGAAGAGTGAGGAGAGATGACTGACCTGCGCTATAAGATGGGCCTTGACCGGGAGGTGAAGGTCGCAATCAATAGTTTCCTTCCTGAATGCCGGGTCACTGGGCTAATGGTGTACCTTACATCCCGGATTTATTCCTTACCCATCCCGTTATAGGGCCAAGTATATTCTCAATGCGAGCAACGGTCCGGAATAACAAATGAGTGCCAATACAAATCATGTGGAACAAGCCAGGAAAAAAATATTAAAGCACTTATAGTGGCAGCATTCCATGAAATTAGCAACACATTTATTTATCTTATACCGTTTATGGAACCAAATTCACAAATATTTTCTTCAAATAAGTATTAAGAGACACAACATCCTTAATCTGAAAGGTACAAGGAATCAAACGAAGACAAAATTTATCAACAAAATGATTATTATATCGCTTCTTTTTAATTTCAAACCAGCAAATCAGAAAGTATATAATTTTCTTTTCATGACGAAGGGAAGTTGCATGAATATTTCAAACACAAATGCAATCTCAAAAGAGTGTTAGAAACTCTGTTAACATACCAGCTGGTCTAATTAGTAACCTATACCAACGTAGCCTCTATCAGTTGATCAAGTTAGTAGCAACTGATAGTAATATAATTCACTCAACCTAAATACTCTATGATAAATATGGAAGTATGAATATCGTCATCTCCTAACTAACCAACTGAAGAGATTAAACATGATAATCCATAACGTTCCTCATAAACATAAAAGAAGCACTCTGTCGAAAGTACCCACTTCTCATAAATAAAGAGTATTTGGACAATCTATTTTATCAATTCCTTTAACGATTTTTACAATCTATTATAATATTCTTTGATTAAACTAAATTTTAGAATTACATTTAATGTTCTTTTTAAAGAAAAAGTACTGCCCTCTATTATATACAGCTCGAGCTAAAGGGTAGAGTTTGAACACTGGTAGCTCTCACATTCTTCACTAGAGTTAATCTAATTAGCACTTAAGTATGGACATTGTCTAATAAACTTTGATGAACACTATTAGTTTGATACATCTAAAGTTTTAATACGTGTTTGATAAAGTTTGATACATTTCGATGACATAACTACACTTTTCTTATACCTTAAAAATAAATTAATTTTGTCTTCCTTATTAATTTTGTATTCAAAATGTATTCTGTGAGGTATTTTTATGAATTTTAATATTGTTAAATGCTACTTACGTATAGATGTTCATTGAACAATTTTATTCCAATGTAATAAAAATTTCTTTGCGTTAAAACAGTATTTGTTTTTTATTTTGGAGATTTAATGTATCACATGAGCTATTATTAATAAAGGTTTGACATTTTTTTTTTTAATTTGCTGTATTTTATATTTTCTTAACATAACTTTATATTATGTTTAAATAAATAAAAATTCCAAATACAAAAATTTTAGTGCCTGGAAAAGTAGTTTAGATAATTCTTTTTTATGAGCCAACATTAAATATAAAATTCTTATTTTTTTATTAATTTATGGTATACCTCAATCTTATAAACATGTAAATCAAATTGAGCTATTTATGTTAATTCTTATAATAATTAACTCTTGTGAATTCATATTTCTCTCTTTTAGAATAGTACAATGACCATTAAACTGTCTTTCGTAGAGCTCAATGTATTAATTCATTCTCAAATAAATGTTTTCTCTTACAAGCTATGCACGTGGGATCACCGAATTCAATGAAACTTTTTTGGTGATACAAGGTCGAAAAATATTAGACACGTGTCCGAGGATTGTTGCTAATGCGCCTAGAAATAAGCAAAATAAATAAAAATAAAATGTTTTAAATAATTTTAGATATTTTTATATTATTGTATGCAGGCTTTTCTCTGCATGTACTTAATGGTTCTTATATATCAATCGATTCATTTTTTGTGTAGAATAAGGATAAAGGATTGTTTATTGTATTAAATGTGTTTAAGCGTCCAAAATATTATAAAAATCAAAAGCCACTGTCAGTATAGTAGAACAAAAACATCTTTACAAAAACTCAAGTTAGATTCGATGTTATCTATCGATCGTCCCTTAAAACGTTAAATATAAATTTTCATATAAATCCAAAATTAAAAAAAATTGGGTTTAGATTTTGAACATCCTTTTCTTCTAACTTCGTTAACGAAATACATTTATTTATAACTCCTCGTAATGTATGTGTAGAAAGAGCGGACATTTTTTTTTTTATTACTTTTCAAAAGTTCTAGTTACGTTGGATTTAGATAACATTTATTTCGTGAAATTAGGACAATTATGAAAAAAATTTAATTATTGATTGATATGAAAATTCGTATTAAGGGTTTCAAGAAATACTAAAAACAATCTGACTTTATATTTTTCAAACAAAATGTTTATAGTTTTCTTTACTAAAAGCGACTTTGGGTTTTTATAGCATTTTGTAGACTTAAGCTCATTTAATACAATAAACAATATTTTATCCTCATAAAAAAACAACACACATTCGATTAAACACATACAATAGATTAACACATTAACCATTAAACACATACAAAGCAAATGCCGTATACGATAATACAAACAATTTCTAAAATTATTTAATAATTTTTTTTCGGCTTCCAGTGTGCATTAGCAAGGCCACGTGTTCATTGGAATCGGCTTAGCCTATAGCTTTTCAGTGTAAGCCACAAACCAATCGGTGATAATTAAATAACCCAATACGAGAAAATACCGAGTAAATCAGAAAATGCACCAGTTCTGTCAGGCAAAAGAAACTATAATTCTACCCATTCCTGGACTGTACTAAGAGGGCCCATCACAAACCCGCACTACCGTAGTGGAATTCAGGTTCTTTCAACCTTTGCATAGGGCGCTGTTTAATTAAGAACAATGTAAAATAAATTTACTACGCCACTAAATCTAGTCTACCATATCTCACAATCTTATAAGTTTCGAAACGGTTTTTTATATTAATACTTAACAGATCTATCAAATATGCGTTGCAACATAAACAATAACATAACATATATTGTGGGTATCATGTTCAATATTTATTATAATCTGAAAAATAAATTTGAGTTAAGAGGTAAAAAAAAAATATTCATGTTATTTTTCGAAATGTCTCTAGAATATGCATTTTATTATTTCTGTATCACTAGATCAGCCCTAAATGGCCTACATAGTTAATATTTAACAATTATTTTTATTTAAGTTAATTTATTTTCATCAAGTTATTTTTAACAGTTGTAATTAAAAATAGTAAAGATTAATTAAAAAATTAATAAATAAAATAATGAACAAAAACAACAAATATTTTTAGAATAAATAAAAAAAAATTTAAATTGCTAAAAAATAATTAGAGAAGAAGAAAATAATGATAATAATAAAAATAAATCAATAAAAAAGATGTCTAGAATCAGCCTGGGCTTCAGTCTTCGCGATGTGGTCGGAATGCCCGAGCTTATGATTGGCATTGGTTGGTTTGTTGATGTAATCATCTATGAATTCTACTTGCAATTGGCGTTGATTATTTTTAATTGGTACAAATATTTTCGGACGTAAAGGTATCATCAGCGACAACATATATTTTATTTTCAACAACAACTTTTCACATTCGACAAAAATTGCTGTGATTTTTGGATTTTACCTATCCTGAAGAGGAAAAACTCAAATTTTAATTATTTTGAACGGGAGAAAGTTAAAAATTGTTTAAAGATATATTGAATTAAAATGATAATAATCATTTTAATCGAAATAAATTGACTCATAGTGCTGTCGTAAAATAAAGTGGAAACAGTAGCTAAGGAAATGAAGGGTAATTTCCTAGTGAAACAACAATTCCTGGAAATCCGTGGATTGTTGGAGCTACATAATATAAATAATTCGTAGATTGAATAATGTGTTCATAAACATTAAAAATTAAAAAAGAGAAAATGTGGTCCCTTCCTTTTTATTCACTTTGATACGAAATATATTTTCACAGTAGTTTAATCTAACAGTTAATTTGTAATTAAATAACAACATACATAGGTACATTAAAAAAAGTAGTGCATAATTTTTATTTAATATAAATTTATGTTACGGGGACACATAACATCTATTAAAGAATGGTGTAAAAACTGGAGAATTTAAATAAATCTTGACAAATCCCACCAGATCACCTTTACTCTCCGTCGTAAACCTCTGCCCTCCTGTCCTACAGTATCGTTTCTAAATACACCACTAACGCCTGTTGAACAGATTCGATACTTAGGACTCCATCTTGACAAGAGACTTACTTGGAATCCACACACAAGACTGAAACGACAAGAAACTGCTCGTAGATTCCGATTGCTACAACACTTACTTGACAAACGCTCTAAACTTCCCATTCACTACAAAAAATTAGTATACACTACAATAATCAGACCAATTTGGACATATGGAATTGAGCTCTGGGGCTCCACCAAACCATCAAATTCTTCCTGCATCCAATCGTTACAATCCAAAATCCTACGTCCCATTCGTTGCAGATTTGACCCAAAACAGATATGCGTCTTTTCATTCCAAACTCCTTAACCATCCTAACCCATTAATTCTTAATCTTTCATCCTTAACAATCCCTGATAATCCTCCGAGGCGTCTGAAAAGAAGATGGCCACGGGACCTTCTAATTTAAATTAATGTTTGAAGTACCACCAATGGGTGGTTCCTTCCCAAGATTTTCAAGTGTATATGAAACATACAACATATTTACATATTGTATTATTTTGTAGTTGTAAATTACATTAAATAAATAATTTTAAAAAAAATTACGTTAATGCTAGAATATATTAGGAAAAAATAGTATATACATACTTTTAACTTTTTTCCATTAATAAAAACCCACAAATATAAATATTTTACATTTCATATTTCATGAATTTGTCCGTTACAGAGGAGTGAAAAGTGCTGATGAGGGAAAAAGTGGAGCCCGCGCCCGGAGGGGAAGTTTCTTAATGTAGGGATTCAAATGCATTAGAGTTGTGTCTTGTTAGGCGGGAACTAAGTTCAATTCTCCATTAACAGCAGCTGCACTGCCCTAATAAAGCACGAAATGCTGTTTCAGGCAAACTGCTAGCCAAGAAAACTTTTTTTTTTATTAAATTAAATATTTTATGTTTCTATATTATTTAATGGGATCGCGAGTGGTGAGGCACGATGCTACTAACTCCAAGGACCCGGGTTCCAATCCGACTGGGCGGAAAATCTGTGGGTTCTGGAACCCTCCAGGTGTCGACTCAGACTCTTAAATTGGGTACCCTCAATTGGGTAAAAATCTGACGGTCGAGCGTGATTCTGCCAAAATAACCTCCTTACACAATCGTTGGTCCACAAACAGAACTTCCTTACAGAGTACTGCACCCTTAATACTTCATGGGTTCTAGCGGTACGGATTTTTATTTTTATTTATATTATTTAATACAACGGTTTATTATTTCAATAGCCAAAACAATGATAATAGGGGTGCCGTTAACTTAATAATTTCAGTAGGTCCCAGACAAGCAAAATAGAAAACCTCTACTATGGCACAGATGGTAGGTGGAATCTTCAGTCAAATCTTATTAATTGGATTAGCTCATTCCGACAGATGTGTTTAAGCAACAACAATTTTTATATTTTTACTACTTCTGAGAAGTTCATGCTGAAAGTTCTCGTAGTCGAAAATTTTCACCCGTATTTAATGTTTCTAAGCTGGTTCCCCGATTACCTGTCGATCTGTATTCGGGCATAAGTGATCAAACCGCCAATCCGATGTTGCAGATTTTTGAAAATCAAAGTTTTTGCAGGTTGATATCTCGATACTTTATCGATTTTCCGTATTCTACTTTCGTTAACGGATGCAGCGAATGTATATTTCCCTCGGTACACCTACTTTCAAAAATATTAAGTAGTTTTAGGGATTAGTGTAGCTGTAGTATCAATTTCATTAGATTCCGTCTACTTAGCGAAAAACTCATCTTTCTTGTAATAGTTACATTTTAACAACTCATCCCCCTGAATTTAATTTTCAAACAATAAATCACATATATGTCTGTGTGGTGAGAGAAAGTGTGTTTGTGTATAAGTATATAAAGAAAAAAAATTAATACCAGTGAGTTATACTAAACTATGTACCAAGTTTACAGACTTTTTTTGTCAAATCATTTTGTTATATTTTTTAATTATTTCTTAAATAATTAATATCAAAGACATTTGTATGACAAAACTGAGTTAATCTCACAACCCAATAATACACCTTATTAATAGACCTGATTGATCACTTTATTTGTCTAATTTGACAAAATTAAATTTGATAGGAAAATTTTGAGTTGCAAATAGAAAACACAACCCATTCTATAAAAAATATATAGACAAAAAATCTGAATTCTGGAAAGAACTAGATCACAAGGTTTTCAGTGAAGATGAATACAAATTTAAGAGGTGCTTAAAATTCTGTCCACTTTATCATCGTGTGCCGGAGGGGTGCTTCTACTAGAGGTCAGGAGATGTAAAAGTCAAGGATAGCTTGGAAATAGCTGGGCCAAGGGTACGCTAGGATCGAACAGCGGGTCACTGCTTTGGATCTTGTTGACTGCGCAGGTGTCTCTGTCTCTTCCAGCTCTATCGTGCAATCATCGATTTATTATCGAAACGCTGCGTTACCTATATCAATAATTAGACAAAAGGGGAGGGGAGAAGATAGTTTATCTACCAGAACCCTTGGTAATATTAATTACTAAAGAAACTTTGGAAAATTAAAAGATACAACTCTAAAATCCAGGGGTCATAAATATCAGTCCACAAAAATATACCTTGGAGCCACCGAAGCCTTGTCCAGCTCCTGATGGAACGGTATAGGAGGATATTTGTTTATGTGACGGGCAACTACAAGCGCTGTCGGTGGCGAACGTAAGAAACACCGTTCGATAACTTTTTTTATCATTTTTGTGTTTAGGTGATTGGTTGGTTACTTTTGTTGTGTTTATTGTGCACTTGTCTTCTCTTTTTTTTCAAGCTATTTTTAGTCTTTGAAGTGGTTTTATTTGTACTTGTCATATTTCTCCTGAGTTTTTATAAATAAAAAAGATAAAAATTTAATAATAGCCTTATACGAACGAAAACATAGTCAAAAGAAATAAGACATCAAATACGGTAATTGTGAACTTGAATAATACCAAAAATAAATGAAAGGATTGTATTAAATAATTTTTTTCTTTTCTATACTTTTTTAAATTCATTTTTGTCATAGTCTTATGTTTACTTAAATTGTGTGGTTGGCAATAAACTCTTTAGGAAATTTACATTGAAACACTTTTTTTATTTGTTCTAAAAGGGGAACAAGAATAGATAATAAAACACTTTTCTTTTATTTTATCCTTAGCCGACAAAATCAACTCCACCCTGACTATGACAGTAAAAAAATTAGCATGATTATGTATTTTATTTATTCGATCGACCTCGACCACCTTCTTGATTAAAAATAATTTAATTATTAACATGTTTTCATAATATTTATTCTAGGGCCTAATTGTATCTTGACTTGGCTAAGCATTTGCAATCAATATGTTCTGTAAGTCATTCAATGAAAGCATTGTTATAAACGAGATAGAAGTTTGGATACATGCACCTTTTCGTACCTGATTGATTAACGAGGAATTAAGTAGTTAACAAAAATTTCGTTTTTCATTAATGTAATTTTATTAATTTAAACCATTTTTATTGATTTAAATCTTCTTAAATTATTATTATTATTTTATGTTCAATATTAAATACCCGTGCAAGAAGGAGTGCAATATTTCATAAATTGAGTGATAAATTGAGAACATGCTGAAAACCAACGTAAACAATCCATGACGCAACATTCCCGCCCACATCTGCTATCTGCAAATTATCCACTTTAGAATCAACATAGATGGAGGAATTTGTGCAATAGTTAAACGTTTGTACTTTAATTTCAAAACCTCAGTATGAAGTTCAAAGGATTTTATCAATATAGTCAACGTTTGCATGAACTTTCCCAAGACTACAGAATGAATACAAATCTTGTATACTTGTATATGTACAAATAAACCTGATAGAATTATTTTTACTAATAAGCTGTGAGTATTAACTATTTCTTTTTATCATTAACCAATTTTATCAAAGTTTCTTTTCTGTACTCACTATTAATTTTATTTCATTCTCATTTTAACAATCCCTCTGAATAAAAAAATAATTAACAAGTACTTGATTTGATCTAGTAAACTGATTGAATGTTGTATTGAATTTCATCTGTTCTCAATATACGACCTGCCCATTCTTATTTTATGCTGTGGACACATTGGATAATATTACGGAGGTAGATTATTACTCTTATCAATCTCCTGGTCCTTCTGTCACCCCTTGTTAATATTAATGTATTTCTTTCCATGATACAAGTCCACATCTTGTATCTTTTTTTTAGAAGAAGTTCAATTTATAATTACACTGAACACGTAAAAACTCAGTTTTAGAACTTGTATATGGTAAAAAGTGTAACCACAAGTTAATGTAAACGTCTGTTAAAGAATCTATACTGTCGTGGTACAATTTAAAATAAACTTAAATCAATAAGTGTCTATAATAAGTTGAAAAAAAGTTAAATTAGTTCAACATCTACTGAAGGCTGATAAACATCCTGAAGGAATAGAATATATTTATTTGTGAAAGACGAAGTCTTGTACAAATTTTATTACGTAAGATAAAGTTATATAACAAAACCTGAGTCTAGTGCTCCGTTACAAAAACAATAAGCAAAAGATAAAACAGATTGTATAACACAAAACTATTAACGTTATACTTTACTACATTAAACTTATTAATAATCAGAATTATTTTAAATAAACCAAAACATAATATAAGTACAAATACTAATTAGCTTCGAAAACATGCGACCATTTATAATAGAGTCAAACTTATTACATACTGTTACAATGTAAACAAAGAGTCTATTCAGTTTAACTTCACTGTCAATGTTCAATATATTTTGAATGTTTTGTAGGTAGCAACGTACGGATATGGTTGGCTTTGATATATACTGCATATTTTCTTTAAAGGTTGGACAACATCGTTAAGGATAAGATTATATCTTAAGTATTTTTATTTTTTTGTAAATTTTCTTTTTTAATTATGATATATTTAAAAAACCAATTTGGGCATGTATTTATAATATTTTTATGTTTAATATTAGAGCTAACTATGGAATTAAACCAAATTTTATGAAGCTATTAAACAATTTTTTTTGGTAGAAGAACCAGGTATATTTCAAAATGTTCTACAGGGAGTAAAACACTTTTCCCACTATCCCTATTGTCCATAGAACTACTACATAGAGGTCCAATGCATAAATACGAAGTATTCATTGACTGGCAAGATCTGTGCGTGCGCAGACCCATTCATCTGCGCAAGGCGCGCCCCTGCTTGAAGTACTGCTAAACCAAATAAGAAAACAAATGCGAAAGAAGGTGGAAAATAAAATCCTGGAAGGGATAAATAAATCTGTAAAAAAAGAAAAAACAATCAAGGATCTAAGACAGCCTTCAGTGAAACATTATCATTTTAATTGTTCAATAGCAGACAGATTCCAGCATCCAAGGACGACATGTCACCTCCGTACATCCGCTTTACATTACTGCAAAAGATTTCACATTCTTCTGCCATAATATTTATCTAAAACGATTTTCTTCGCTCATTTATTTTAGAAAATAGTCTCTCATTTGACAGATTAATATAATTTTCAAGGAATATTTTTAACGAAAATTAAGAAATAATGATAGCAGTTGGTGATTTCTTGTTCCCCCCTAAGGAAATGAATATTCTAAATCATAGAAATTCTCAAACCATTAATTTTCTTTAACTCATCAGCATAGTCATCACGGTTCCTCTAATGGAAAAGTTAAAATATTTTGGATACATAGGAAATTACCCACATCTTTGTCGGGCTCATTTTTTGGCCGTTACACGGCAACGCACAGGCACTAGGCGCTAGGCACACTAGGCACTAGGCACACGCTAGTGCGTTTCTCAGTCATTCGAGGAACAAATAATGTTCAATCTTTTCTGTACGCCACTTAGACAATAACATTTTTAGTTAATAATTTTCGATCATGTCAAAATTCATGTGATAAGTTAATACATCAATTATTTACATTGAAGATCTTCGGTTTTTATTTATTTATCTTATAAATAGCTGACGACCTTTCTGCATATCCGTTAAAGATATGTTGAAATTATTAGCATTAGCATTTATATCAAAGTTAAAATTTTTATCTCCATTTCTATATCAGATCTGTCTCAATATCTCAATTTACCCGAATAGAAATGACACGATGATACGAAATCCTATTACGTGACTTGATTTGTTTACGACTTTCAACCAAGTACTTTAAGCTAAATATAAATAAGATGTTTGGCGAGACATGATTTACCGCTGGTTGGCTTACGAGATATTATATATAGAGAAGACGGAGATACGAGGTGTTTGTGAAAACTGCACCATCCCGATATAGACAGCCTTGGACCTCTAGGCCATGGCCAAGGATCATGGTCTATTTCCACCAGTGCTAAAAAAATAAGTTGCAGACATCTGTAAACAGCGAATTAAAGTCGATTAGAAGGCCCAAAGCTTCTACTGTAATCTTGTCAGCATCTATGAGTCTTCTCTCAAGGAGGCTATCTAACGCAATTTGCTGAAATTATTTAGCAGTTCCTTACCTAATTTTCTCTTTTCGATTTTTTATTAAATCAAATAATTTAACAAAATTTTAAAAAAGTAATAAACATACTACCTGATAATAATTACTATTCAATGATATTAATCAAAACTATAATTTTTTTTTATTTATTTACGCCACGGAGTACCCGTGCCTCACTTTGCAGTTTTTGTATTCATCTCTGCCAGCTGCTATATGAAGATCTCCCAACGCTTCAACATCATATTTCCATCACAACAGAAGACTCCTGCATTCAGGCCCTCCGAAAAGTAAGTTTTGAGACAATTTCTCCACACCCCTAAACAGCAAAAACCTTTTTTAACTCATTGAAAGAAACAATGGCAACGTCTACACTGATTTGACAATGATTTTTTAATGAGTCGAAATATTTTCCGAAACATTTCATTCTTGAAAGCAAATAAAAATGTATTCTTTTCTCCTGCACCCATCACTGCGAGGTGTGCTGACGACACTGTTATTATCATAAGAAACACAGACACTAACATTACAACATAACCAAGACAACATACGAATCAGGTGAACGCAATGGAAATTAAAACATGACCACGACAAGT
Source organism: Halyomorpha halys (assembly GCF_000696795.3). Taxonomy (NCBI): domain Eukaryota; kingdom Metazoa; phylum Arthropoda; class Insecta; order Hemiptera; family Pentatomidae; genus Halyomorpha; species Halyomorpha halys. Next base: position 394,023 of record NW_027105232.1, read on the forward strand.
CACAAGGTATTATATTTACTCTACCCCAAGAAACAACCCTAACAAATCCAGTACCATACTTGGGACTTATTTTTGACGAAAAATTGAACAGGGGCTAATACGTCTTGACAAAACGAAAAACGTTAATTTCCGACTGAGACTATTAGGTTTCATAAAAGACAGAAATATGACGTGTTTAATTATTTACTAAAACCTAGATGGACTTACGCTTGCGAAATTTATGGACCTGCTAAAAAGGCAAACATTATACATTACAAAATACAAACGTTCCTATCGCAATGTTTAAGACTAACAACGAACTTGTCACTCCACGTTTCAAACATGACCCTTCACACCGACATATGCTTTCCGACAATAACAAATTCGCATGACTTACAAACGGACTAGGAGCAAATTACAAGAATATCTCATTAAATTTGTACGACAGAAGGCGACAAATGACGTTCTTGAGGTAAGGAGTTGGATGAGGGACCTCTTAGTCTGATCATAAAGTTTACCTGAACGTTAGGAGGATGCAACACAGGGGTCTGTCTCCCTCATCCCGACCCATGCCGTGCCACTATAATTCATCGCATTGGTGATTGTATTGGTTTTACAGATGCAAATAAACTTTTCAAGACAAACAAAATTTTAATGGTAAATGTTTGAAATAGTCATTTTTACTTTCACTAACATACATTAGCAATATGTAGTAAGGGAATGTATTGGAATTCTTAAAAACTTTGAATTCCAGTTTTCGACAGTAGTGTTCTACAAAAATCGTAGAAGGTAATGGAGAATGACGCAAAATAACTAAATAAAATGCATTCTCTTACGATGCATTAAAATGCATACGACCTTGCGGGAGCATCCTCATTGTGTCAGTCTGATTGATTATTTCGCTACTTTAGTTGTTAAATAATTATTTTTCTAAATTTCACTTAACCTATATATGAGCCATTTAGTTGGCACGATAACTCCATAAAATCATTTCAGTATTTGCATTGCTGATTCTGTAAAAAATTAGCATTGCATAATGCATTACCTAAATTTTACATCTAGCAATATTATTATCAGAGCTTTTCTAAAAACTATCAACTGAAAGGCTCAGTTGGAATATTAGCACGGAAAAGTATCGCCATAGCGAATGATATAAAAATATCTGTTTCAACTCAAAGAAGAGTTGCAAGTGAGAGTGTGATGCGTGCACCGCTATAGCAGAGTTCAATTATAATAAATAAACAAAAGCATTAGGGATTGATTAGTCACATCTTCCTAGCAGATGGTACTGTGGATTTCTATACTAAAAAAATTAAATCTGTACCAAAAGAACCCATGAAGGTTCAGGGGCGCAGTACCACAGTACATTGAAAGGACTCTTACTAGACCAACGGTTGTGCAAGAAGGTAATTTGGTCAGAATCGCGTTCGACAACCAAATGTTTACCTAATTAAGAGCACCCACTTTATGAGGCAAGATGGACGGTAGACCTCGGTAGGCTCCTTAGGCCTGACTCACGCCTACACTGAAATAGAAAATAATTATCTGCTAAAGCCAGATTCGAACCAGTGTCCTAGGAGTTAGTAGCACAGTGCCTTACCTCTCAGCCATCCACTCCTACGTATTCCTGTATTATAGTATGTAATATGTAAATATGTCTATAAAAGAACCTCTATTCTATTCTCTGCCGGAGTAATTAGACGTTCGGTGACATCATACATTATTTATCATTTACATGGGGATTGATATGAAATGAAACTAAAAATAGTTTATTATTCTGGAACTAGGTCCCTTTATAATATTAAGATTATAAGGTTAAACTATATATTGGCCAAAAATAGTGTGAGCGCGCTTAATTACAATTATATTATAATTACATATACATAACAAGAAAACAAAACAAATATGTAGTTAAATATTTACAAATAATAAATGCTAATGTTCAATATTTATATAATCTATACTATTATAATATTGTTTCAGTTTGGATAAGCAAAAAATTATTAAACAGAGGTGTTTTAAACGAGGGAAGGATAGATACGTGACGTATGATAGTGATACATACTTTAAAAAAGCCAAATTCTTTCATAATCATAAAAGGAATATTCTTGTTTAAATGTAATACAACAATGAAGTATTCTTCAACTCCACTGAAGATTATTTCACCAAATTAAATCAAAAGCCTTTCATTATTTATTATGAGCAATTGCTCCGGTATCTTCTAAACTCAACCATGTGAACAACAAACCACAAATCCTAGCTCGTCCGAACCTCGACTTTTTGGCATTCTCACGCAAGTTTATATATAGGTACCGAAAAAACCGCAACCCGCTGCACACAATGATAGCATCGTAAACAATACTGCCTTGACATGGCCACATATCGCCTTCTGACCTCTGGCGGGGTTAGCATAGCTCACTCATCATATCATTTAATTTTATAACACAGAGATATTTCTAATTAGTACTTACCGAAAAGAAATTAATTGTTTGTCTGAAATAAATTTGCAAGTAAACATGAATTATTTCCTAAGAACATTATTAATCCCAAAAAACTATCGAAAATGTCAGTGGATTAAGTTATAAATCATAAAATCGATTCTGGATCGACATTTAAAAACACCGTGTCAGGAAAACAAACATTACCAAGAAATAATGTTATAAATAGCTTAGTACGCATTTTTTTCATCTGAGATCAAAATATTTCAAGGTCTGCAACACCTTCGTGTGAGGTATAAGTTTAAATTAGTTTTCAAGACTCATTTAAAAGATTATTTATATTAGTTTAAGAATATAGACTTGCAATTATTATTAAATATTTAAGAATAGTCTCTTTTTTTAGCATTTTTTATCATAAATACTATTTATCTTTAATCATTTTGCGAAGAAATTTCACTCCAATAAGAATTCTATGTTTGAAAGTTTTGAGATCATCTTCTTTTCAATAGTCCCAAATAATAATTGGAAATATATGGGGAAGATATATTAGAAATTAATGGGTTTGGAGTGCAACATATAGAATATTAAGATCAACAAATCATTGAAACATTTATTCGTGATCTAACGTGGAACATTAAGAAACGTTTGGAGATTTTTTATTTGCCTTCACGTTTTCTAATATGTGATTTAAATACTAAAGTAAATTATAACCTAAAAATGTTTTAGGCCCACAAATAGAAGAATTGGATGTACATCTTTCAAAAATTAATTAAATAAAATACAGAGCATAAATAATAAAAATAATAGATCATAAAGCTGCAAAGCTAGTTAGACAATAGGCGGATTTTTTAATTTTTTAGTCACACAAATAAGAAATATATTGACCTGATTTCGAAATTCGAAATCAGTGGACTTGCTTGATATTGACTTTTCGTGAAAATTAAAATCACTTAGATGACGAAAAAAATATATTTTTAAAATATTAAAACAGTTTTTTGTACTTGAATTTGAATGAAATTGAGTTTATTGAAAATTATTATTTTTATTTCTTAAAAAATATTTCTGATCATTACGAAAGAAAGAGTACATATTAATAAATAAATGCATTATATGGGTCAGCATACGCTTAAACTAAATTAGTTAGTTAAAATAACACATAATTAACCATTACTTTTTCTTTTTCATTTTTTGATGTGAAACTTCGTTGGTCTGGATAAGACGAAAAGCTTCTACCATCCTTTAATTATATTGTGAATACAAGTATTATAATCTGTCAATAAAAGTAATAATATTGATAATTATAGGATGGCAAACGTTTTAAGGTAGCCTAATTTCCCAGAAATTGGTATATACAGAAGTACAAATCTTAGAATAACTAATTATTGTGAAATAAACTTGTATGAAATATTTATTGATTAGCCCTTATCGGTTATATTTCACCTCTCATGTGACAACAGTACTTATCACTTGGGAGGTGACAAAGCGAAACATATTGAAACTCCCTGATTTTAAGGTTCTTGGACAAATTCGTTTTTGGGGTTAGTGGTGGAGTTGTTTTGGGGCCTGTGGCTGATACAATTTTATGTTTTTGGCCAAATAAATAAGAACAATGGTTCTCCACCTATCGTAATTACTTTTCGTAAGGTCGATATGTTGCGACAATACACTGTCAAGGCCTATACATATGACAGTTAAAAGTGGCAGTTAATGCAACTGTTAGTCCAGTTGCATTACTTGTACCATTACCGATCACGCTGGACCCAGTCCGACAGTAAAACTATCTTGATAGTCAATGGTGTCTGCCATGATTGCAACTATCAAATAGTTACACTATGGTAGTGGCAAACACTTTTGCCGCAATAACTGAAAGTATACGAAAGTTGACTGTCAAGGCCTATACATGTGATTGTTAAAGTAGCATTTACTTCACTGACTTTACTTGTACTATTAACGATTAAGGCTAACCCAATGCCATATTACTGTAACTATTAAATAGTTATACCGTTTTTCAAGGCGTTGAGTGGGTATTTTTTTACCGGAATAATCGGCAGGACTGCTTATTAGTTAAGTATCCGTAACAGAGCGATTGACATCTCCAGTTACATATCATTGCCTTTTCTAAATAAATAATTATTTGAATCTCATATATGTGTAAAATAAATAATTTATAACAAAAATGTCATTCTTACTATACTGATTTTTTTTTTAATATTTACCGGCACCACCTCAACCTAGCGACGATCACATATAAAAAGCAAGCGACTAATAAGGGTTAATGTAGTGATATTTCATTTAATTAAGAGAGATTTCCTTTAATCTAATTTCATTTCCTAATCCTGAAATAATAAAATTGTCAAAAAATGCTAGAGCCTTTAATTATTTAAATTTAATAGAAATATTAATTTCAACAAAATAAAAAAAAAGAATGATTGTAGATAATTATTATTTTCAGCCCATTTATTATACAAAGTCTAAGTAGTGAAAAATTTAGCATCTCTTTTATTGTCATCTTATAACGAACGCAACTCGTAATACTTGCTAGCAAAGTTGAATCAACAGAATTAGTAATCCTCTTAATAAGGTATTGTCCTGCCTCAGATTTTTTATTAGTGATTTAACTGTATTTTAAAACAGCGTTGTCGTATTTAAGTTATTTGATAAATTAATAAATAAGTGAATATATAATATAATATTGGAAAGCGATTAGTATAGAAATAGGCGATGAGCTGTGAGAGACGTGAAGAGTACAAAAGTAGGACGAGGTCGGACTTCAAGGGCAGTCGGAAATATACTGCGCCTTATCTGCAATGTCAAGGCGGCAGTTATATTATCACTGCACTGTCAAGGCTACAACCGCCTCTAGCATCTTTTCTTCATAGCAATTAATATATATGTATTTGTTTATATAATAATTGTTAATATAGTTTATAATTTATAGGAAAAATTTTAAAACAACCCTTTAACTTCTTCAAACTCTCTCTCTATATTGACGTTTCGAACTGGACTACTCATTATGATTCGCACGATATAGTATGGTTTAAAGCTGATTGGACTAAAGCCTAACATTTTATTATGAACAACTTTTTTATTGTTGTTTCATTTTATTAGTAGGATTCATTTTTAAATTATTAACAACCAACCAGAATGTTTGGGGAAAAAAACTCCTAAGAAGCATATTAATTTTAATATAATTAAAACAAAAACATATAAACTGTTTTTAACCAATAAGTTGTGCAAGAACGTCATGGAGTCTCTGTAATAAATATAACTAACAATTTGAGTAAAAAAAATGGAAAATGAACATAGTGGAATACAAGACATAAATATTATAAAATAAATAAAGTGCACGCGTATTAATAAATTATCACAAAGTTTGGATAGAACTTCTAAAAACTGTGATGTACCGGAGTATATGCTTGGATATATACCAAAAAAAATATTAGTACAATATCATAAAAAAAAAAAATTGATTGAAGCTAGTATGGTTTATAAAATCCAATGTGTAAACCAGTGATTCCCAAAGTGTGCGACGCGGCTCCCCGGGGCGCCACGAAATATAATTGAATAAGAAATGATGGTCACCATATCCAATTTTATTCCGATATTTGAGAAGTTGTGTAGTGAACATCAAGTCCATCCATCCCATTATAGTTTTTATAATGTTAATCATCAATGGACGTTCAATATATTTTTTGTGAATTTAAAATTCGCGTTAAATTTATTTTTCAACTGACCTAACCACATGGTGGTTGTCCAGTCTCAATATGAATATTACCGAAATAGTTGAAATTAAATATTTTATATTATCCAAAGCAAAAAGTAAGTATATGTTTTTAATTTTTTGCTTTTAAAAAGGAAAGTTTTCCATTTTTACAAGAAAGTAAGAAATTTAATGTACTCAGGGCGCCGCGGAAAAAATCCGATTACTTAGGGAGCCGAAACCGAAAAAGATTGGAAACCTCTGATCTAATCTGTACCCAAGTATATTATGGGGAAAATAGACAATATACAAATAACAGAATTTATCAATACATTAATGACTGTAAGAATAAAGGTGTCCTAAATATAATCAAAAAGATGCATGAGTACAACATCGAAAAAGGACATACAAAATTTTCAGGATGTTAAAAAATTTTATAAAGAAAACAATAGCCGTTGAGTAAAGTTTTTAGAAGCCATAACAATATCTCAAAACAAAAATAATGCAGTAAAGTACAAAACAGACACAAATAATTTAAATCTATCATATGCTGAACTGCTAAATAAACTGAACTTTATTTCACTAATAAAAATAGTTAAATAAAAAACCCAACAGAGTGCATTGAAAAATAGCTAGAGAAACTAAATTAAAATAATTTATATCCTAAATTAGTTTAAAAATATAATATAAAAATACATTTTGCCCAAAACAGGAATAAAACAAAATTAAAGTTGTATTTTTTTTTTTTTTTAGAAAATGAACTTTCTGTAATATTAATTAATATATTGTAGATGAAAAGCCTCAAGGAAAAATGACCTATAACCGTCGACTAATATTTAAATGGAATAGATTTTATGTAACAAAATAATTTTAATAAAATGAATGTGGTAGAAAGCAAGAAAAAAAGTTTGAAAATGGCTCAGGGTAAAGAAGCCAAAACGTAACCAAAATATTAAAAAATATAAACAGAAATATAAAAAAATATATTCTTATATAATTTTATTTTTGAACAAAGTGGGTTTAATGCGGCCTTATGGAGTTTTTTTCTTGATCATTCTGATAAGCAGATTATAATCTAAATATTTTATTCACTAATATAAATTAAAAACTTATTATTTTCTTGTTCGCTCCGAGGCCTGTTGACTGCACTATCGATTCACAACTCGAGTGTAGCCCACGCTTAAGCATGTTTAAGAAAAACTTTGTAGCCTAGTCTCCGGGCTCCCTAACTTCTATCATTTGTTGTCATCCCTAGTATTTAACATATACTTCATCCCTTGCATTTACTTCGAGATAATTAATCAAATATAAAAATAAATGAAATACCAACAACCCTGTGCCGCTGATGATACCAACTCAGCCCCAGGGAGCGCCGGGAATAGGTTCGTTAGTTGTCAATTACAAATTACGGTGGGCCAACGCTCTTCACATTTCGGGCGCTATCCCAAATAACTTCATGACAGCAAGATATAATTTGTTACATTTACCGTTTCGAAACCTTAATTAATAATTGTCCTATTATTATTTCCCTCTATTTTGTACATTAAGTTTGATTTTGAATAAAGATTATTACAGTTTTTTTTTATTCTTAAAGTTTTTTTTTTTTTATATTATTGGCCATTCTTTGGATATTTCAATAATTGATTTAATATTGTATCATTAAATTTATTTCGTCTCTATGAATCATTGTTAATGACGTAATCACTGCCACTATCCTAGGGGTCAATTAATCATTTTTATAAATTGCAACTCAATCAGATCTAACCTTCCTGTGTTTATTCTTTATTTTTGTTATTCACTCGTGAATTTTCCGACCCCAACTACGTAAAGGTTACAACATAATTTTATTTTCCAAGTGAAATTCGGTTGAACATCTCACTTAATTAACGGGTTAGCCCAAAGTAGCCGAAACTCTAAGTTAAACTAACTCCAATTTTAACATGTATTCTGAGATTATTATTTCATTATTTATTTTTTTGTCTCTCGTTATGATTACTTTCCTTGAAATTTCGGTTTGAAGTATTTCTTCGAAAGAGCATGTAAAGTTTTACCAGTTAAATAATTAAAATTTTTTTCTCACCCCCAACATTATTATTTTTTTATGAAACAAATATTTCAATGTATAGTTATAAAATATCATAAGTGTAACTGCCCTTAAGAGTTAGATGCGAAGTTCATCACGTTTCGTAATAAAAAGAACAAAATTGACTAACCTGAACAAAAAAAAAAAAAAATGAATTTCACAGTTATATATATATATATATGATTTTTCACAGTGTGAATATTTGTTTTTACTTCCACTAACTGATATATGAGATATATAAATCTCTTTAGGAGTTCAAATCGCAAAAGCCGAGACCGACCGATCTCTCCCGATGCATACACGGCTTCATTATTATTTGTTAAACTGTTGCCAGTGGCCAGTAATGACTGGCCGTAACAAAGTTAACATTCGTTATTCCCGCTTTGAGAAACTCAAAAATACGAATTTTTATAGCCATAGAAAAGAATATTATATTAATTTTTTAAAAAATCAAGTCCAAAAAGTTTTTTTTTTATTTTAAAAACATTACCGTCGCTCATTCCTTCTAGTAATAAATGCATACAAAATATGAAAGAATTTTATAATTAAGAATCTTCCTATTTCCATGGTTGTTATTTGAATAGTCAGAAAGCAATAATAATACTGAAAAAATAAAAATTGCCGATCGACCCTTTAGTTAGTTCTTTAGAAAATCTGTACTAATAATACAAATCAAATTATATTTAAAAAGTTATTTTGTTTTTTTACTCAACTTGCAAGATCCTGAAAAGCCAAGCAATTTAAGAATGATCCACCACTTTTAAATGTGTGATTATGACATTGATAAAACGAAATAAATAAAGCCCATATTTTAATTTGGTAGGGCTGATATAATTTATAGTCTGAAAGTAGATTATTACTAAGTATTTTAGTAATAATCTTCTTTTTTTCGTATTAAAGTTGACATTATTTATAAAATTTATTTATTTTTCAATTACTCTAAACTGTATACGACTCTCTGTTTATTACTATAGACACAGATAATTGTGTTTTGTAATATTAATTTATATAAAAACTCCATTTATTTAATTATTATTCTTTATTTATTTACTTATGTTAATTATAAATCCATATAATTATAATATTTATTATGTTAGAAACTCAACCATAAAATAATATGCATTTAGGAGTTTTTAGCCTGGAGCTGCCCCCGCCTGCCCTTGGATTCCGGCTGACGGAGTATATTTTAAGTGAAGTCTCCATTGGATGATGCCTCATCCCCAAGCCTTCTCAAGTTCCAATTATTTCTGATTCGACGGTTGGGATTTCAATTACGAGTCTCAATCTTTTCATCAATATTCGTTTGGAATTTACTGATAATACTTCAGAGCATACATTAGTCTTTGTGGATTAACATTAATATAAATCCACATCACTTGACAAAGAATCTGAGAAACTGATAAAATTAAACTAAATTTCGGTAGTGATAAGTTTTTTATCTGTTTCTAAGTTACAATTTGAAATGTTAACGCTCTAGATTGCATAATTATAAAATACATGGAAAACTTTATAATTTATACCAGAGCACGGAACCTCAGTTATTAATTTTTTACAAATGATTTTTATAATTTTTATTTATTAGAGGGGAACCAATAATCTGGAACTAACTGGCTTTTCTACAGTTCTGAAGTCCTGAATACTTTCTCATTTATTTCAAAACCCTCAATATGTTTTCTAAAAATTTGGTAGAACCTTTAGATCTTTAGAATAACCATATTATTACATCTAAGAAAGGAGATATTTATCAATAAATATTCTTTGGAAATGTAACAGATTGAACTTGCATGATTCCTCGTCCAAAAATTAAACATTTTTTTATACAATGGTTACTTTTTCATAGCAACTATTGACTTTAAACTTTTACTGAGAGGAATTTTTAAAAGAAATAGAAGAGGTTTTTATGGAATTTTAATTAAAAGTTAAGAATCTTTTTTTTTTTTTAATTTTGAAATTAATAATATTGTTTTATCCTTTTTGTTCTTTCAATGGTAAAATTGGTTTCTACTCCCTTAAAGAGATTATGCTTGTGTCTGCTTCATATAAATATTATCAAAATTAAGGTATGAAAATTTTAAATCTTAACTATTTCTGAGAAAGGACATAAAATATCAAAAATACAGAATTTGTAGAAAATGCTACAGTATCTACCCAGTTTCGTAAGTCTGAATTTTCATTTTTTAGCTGTTTATTTGCAAAGGATCTCAAAATCTGTGTTTTCTGTTGAAAACTCGAATTCGAAATTTTACATGATCGTAATACTTCTCCTTTTACTATATACATTCCATAAACATATGTAATTTAAAGTAATAATAAAAAAATATATGTCGACAAATCAAAACCATGCCCACCTCAGTAACTAATGAAGAAATGCGCCAACAAACGTTACAACGAATTTATCCTCCATTATTACTTAACACCGGGTATTAAATTAATTTTTGATAAAACATTTTATTCTAGTTCAACATAAATTTTCTAAGGTTAATTCTAATTTATACGCCATATAAATATAGAAACTTTATTAAAGTGAATTCATTTATGTCTTCGATAAATCTTGAGATCATAATTATCTGGTACCTGTAAGAATAAGCCCCATATCGTTAGCGAGAGTTAGGTGGTGAATGTTATGCAGATCCATTTATAGTCCATAACGATACGTTATAGAAACATCATATAGTTTATTTGCGACCGATAAAACTCAAAATCTTAATGAGAACCATATAGCATACGAGTATAATAAAATAAGTGAACGGGTTTACCAATATTTTAGATAAAATATTTATCTGTGTGAACCAATTGTGAAGCAGTATTGCGAAACATTTGCGCTTCCGTGGGCCCAGCACGTGCTGGTTCCAAGGGCGAGTCGATATCTTCTATTTTGCGCATCTTTGTCCTTTATTTCCACTAGCCTACCCAAAAGGCTTCACTCAACTTTATGAATATACATATTTACATGGTTCGGTTCAACCAATATTTAACCTTACATTTTGTTTAAGTTATGAAAAATGGTTATAGTTCAATCAGATAAATTTTAAACTAAAACCAGAGGGGAGGATATAATTTAGTATAGAGCTACTTAAACATTTATTTTGCTTCATCGATACCGAATCTTTTTATTTATGCAAGAAGTAAAACACATTTTGACCTCTGAATCGAAAATTTCAACTCTCATTTTACATTTTAGACATGAAGGAACAACTTGGGTTCGGTTTCTGTCTGTTTCTCCACCCCTTGGAATGTGAAAAAATAAATTGAACATTATTGGCAGTAGTGGCACAACGTAAAACCCATGCTTGATACACCACTACTGCCGAAACCCCGCGTCGCCGAGAGGCGATGTAGGGAGAAGGAAAAAAAGTTCAATATAGGAAGGTTTTTTGGTTCTTAAGAATCGACATAAGAAGACATTTTCTTCGGACATTAGGATAAAGCCAACTTTGGCTCGAAATAACTAAGAGAGATGTGAGAACGCCTGGTGGATCTCATAAAACAGTTCATCTCATGTTCAACAGATAGTCAATCATAAACTAAGCATTCTTAAATGAAGTGATAAAAAGTCTATAGGTACTTCGGATACTTTTGCTTACACATGGGCACACATATTCTCCTTAATATAACTATACTTCGGAAACGGCTGGTCCTATTAGATCAAAGTAAGAGGAATATTGGGGATTACTCTAGAAATGGTATAATACAAATTTTATCATATTTCATCAACCACTTTGATTAACCATTAAGAAAAACTTCTTTCTGGAAACACCATATCAAAAAAGGTTTGTTATATATATTTTAATCTCAAACGACAAATTATTAGCCTAAAGTATACGTAATTACCAAATAAAAATCTCCATGAAAAGGATAATTTTCATAAAAGAAAATAAGAGAATATAAAAAACAAAGAGCGAACTATACTGCCTGTGCACTTGCCACATGTTTTATTATTTTATTAGCAGCTGTTATTAACATTGAAAAATATAATGATATAATTGAAAATTACCCAAAACAATATATTCCCACGAAACAATGAACAGTTAACTTTTTTTTCAAATGTAATAAATCTGTAGCTTTACAAATCCTTCATGAGATAGAAGATCTGTCAAATCAGATACTGTCATTTCAATGTTTGGCACAGTAAAAGTTTTGGCAATGCATGATCCCTTACAAAAACCTTTAAATTTTATATTTTGAGAGCATAAATAAATTGACCCTGTTACTAGACAGGTTATCTTGAACAAACACAATCAATTAAAACCTGTTTTCTAAATTTTTTGAATCAATAATCTCAACATATTAGTAAGGCAGTGGTGTCCAACTCTTCTGTATCTTGAATTTCCTTTTAAAAAAAAATATATGTTTGAGATCCTTTCGTTTTTTTAATAGTCTTATTTCATAAATGCTAATCTCATTCTGGCATTGATTTAATTGGCTACAAAAATATATACCATAATATGTATAAATATACATAAACCATATTTTTCTTTTACTTTTACTTTCATTTATATGATTTCATATAAATGAAAGTATGTTCATATAAATGCTATATACTTATATAGCAAGGAGATGTATTGCGTATGTGAAAAATTTCGAATCTGAATTTTAATGGAAAAATCGCGTTTTAAATCCCCTGACTTCAAATATTCAAGTTTTACAAAATTGTTCCTGTTTGCTTATGTAACTGAATATCCTAGAGAGAAATAAAAAATTGTAAAAAACTTAAATTAGGAATTTAAAGTAGATACTTGGCTGGGATGTGACCAACTTTTTCACTAAAATCGACTTGTCCTAAGTGCCACTTTATATCTTAGGTTTTACAATTGTTTACCATTTCCTTAAAAAGGCTAAAACCATTTTGATCAAACTCAGCTCAACTTTAATATCAGCTATGTAGGTCCTATCCTCTTTGAAATAATCTGAACAGGTTTATTCAAGCAAATTTTCAATAAAGCTTCCTTTTTTTAAAAAATAATTAACCATATCGTATTGCTTAGAGCAATAAACAGTTGATAAATGTAAAACACGAAACAATTTTATAATTAATTACAAAATTAAATTAAAGTTTTCTGAATACGATAGTCGTTATGATGTAATGAATTCGTTTTTTAAAACCGAAAAGTAAAAATATTGTAAGGGGAAGTTTAGCCCACAAGAATAATAAGAAAGTTATTGAATTAGAAAAGAGCAATGATTTAAACTCAAAGTAGGGTGTCAAGTGAAAGTAGTCTGATGCGCACACCGCATTGATTTTTTTTATAACTAATGATGATTTTCTATGTGATAAAACAAATCTTACAAAATAGAAAAAATATAATACATAATAAATACAATATTATAATATTTTAGAATAATGAATGGATATGTTATTCATCACAAATTTTCTCAAACTGAAATATCATAGAAGACATCTTGTTCTCATTTTTTTTTTCAATCATTAAACAAGATTGATACTTTATCTTTAAAATAGTCATTGCAGAAAAAGCAGTATCATGTAACTTAGAGATTAGTACAAATGGGAATGAAATTTCTACAGGTTTGTTTGTTGAAATAATAAAATCTTTCTTTACTCCTAAACAAAATGTAACAATATTATTTTCTAGTTGAAACATCAGCTTTAATTGTGCTCTCATAAGATAAATCAATTATCACTACTTGCTCTACAGCTGAAAGCCCAAAATCATCCTATTTTTCAGCCCCAATCATATTTCGACATCTCGAAATCTTATAAATAAAAACAAAAATTGCTTAAATTGACTGGGAAAATTATTTTTAAAAGGAACTTATCTTTCATATATTAATGGATATTACAGTCTATCAACACTTTAATAAGAAAAAAATTTATCA